>NW_016107372.1:8518487-8553554 GCF_001604975.1 Cebus imitator | reverse complement strand
TTATTAAAAAAAAAAAAAATAAAACAGGATACCCCAACTCTATAAAAAATTTACAAAATTAGCCAGGTGTGGTGGTGCACATCTGTAGTCCCAGCTACTCATGAGGCTGAGGCAGGAAGATCAGTTGAATATGGGAGGTCAAGGCTGCAGTTAGCTGTGATTGTGCCACTGCCCTCTGGCCTGGGTGACAGAGCAAGACCCTATCTCCAAAAAATAAATAAACAAATAAATAAAAAGAAAAATACTAAAATAAAAAAAAAATAGTAGTGACTAAGACAAGATGAAATTTAATTTCACTCTCATATAATAGTCACAGTAGGTGTCCAGGCTGGTATAGTGACACCATAATCATCAGGAGCCCTAGGCTCCTCCAATCTTACTCTTTTCTGTCTGTAACGTGTGGCTTTCATCTCTTGGTCCAAGATGGCTGCTCCAGCTCCCACAATTCCAAGCAATGGGAATGGTGAGGGGAGGGAAATGCAGAGTGAGGATATAACCCTTTCCTTTTAGGACAAAACTTGAAAGTTCCCCCCAACACTTACTTTCATTCCATTGCCTGAACTTAGTCACACGCCCGCCCTGCCTGCAAAGAATACTGAGAAATGTGATCAGGACTTGGGGTGTGCATGCGCCCAGCTAAAAACTAGAGATTCTGTTACTATGAGAGAGAAGGGGAACGTAGAAGGAAAAAGAACAATCTTTGTCAACACTCACCGTCCATGCAAGCCCACTGCTGTCCGGGATACATGAAGATCGTCTCTGATGACAAACGCTTCAGTAGCTCACATGTTTTTTTTCTGATTGTATTTCCTGTACTCACAAAACTCTTCGGGCTGAAAAACAAGGGCCATCCCACTCATTGACTACCACATATGTTATGGAAGGAATTTTTAAATTAAAATCTTTTTAAGGTGCAGTGGCTCATGCCTGTAATTCCAGCATTTCGGGAGGCTGAGGCTGGAGGATCGCTTGAGCCCAGGAGTTTGAGACCAGCCTGGGCAATATAGTGAGATCATTTTTATCAAAAGAAAAAAAAATCTTAAAAAAAGGTTGTGAAAGTAAAATATAGAAAAAACTTAATATAAAAAAGAAAGCTTCTCTATAGTCTCATCCATCCAGAGGTAAAGCTGTTAGCATTTTGGTGTATACTTATTATTTTATATTATTTCTCTTTAGATATATGTAATATATATAGAATCATATCATATGAGCTATTTAAAAATTTTCTCAGTTGCTTAATATGTCAATAACATGTTTTCATTCCATAAGCTATTCTTTCTTTCTTTTTTTTTTTTTTTTTTTAATAAGAGATAGAGGGTCTTGCTCTGTTGCCTAGGCTGAAGTACAGAGGTACAATTATAGCTCACTGCAAACTTCAACTTCTGGGCTCAAACGATCCTCCCTCCTCGGCCTCCCAAAAGACTGAAATTTCTGGCCATCAGGTATTCTATAGCACCATTCTCCCTGTTTTGTAAGGTATAATTTACATACGATAAAATTGGCTGCCACCACGCCCAGCTTGTTTTTGTAGTTTTGGTAGAGATGGGATTTTACCATGTTGGCCAGTCTGGTCTCAAACTCCTGACCTCAGGTGATCTGCCTGCTTCGACCTTCCAAAGTACTGGGATTACAGGCATGAGCCACCTCACCCAGCCAAAAATTGCTTTAAAACAATTTCAGTAGTTTTGGGGGAACAGGTGGTTTTTGGCAAGTTCTTTAGTGGTGATCTCTGGGATTTTGGTGCACCTGTCACCCAAGCAGTGTACGCTGTACCCAATGTGTAGTCTTTTATTTCTCACCCCTCTCCAGCCCTTCCCCGTGAGTCCCTAAAGTTCATTATCTCATTCTTATGCCTTTGCATCCTCGTGGTTTAGCTCCCTCTTGTAAGTGGGAGCTAAGCTTATACAATAACATACAACATTTGGCTTTCCATTCCTGAGTTACTGCCCTTAGAATAATGGTTTCCAACACACACATTCTCTCCTACACACACACTCACACAGACCCACTTTCACTCACATGCACTCTCATACTCACACACATATGCTCTCACACACACACCCATACACACACACTCTCTCACACTCATACACACACACAAATATGCTCGCTGACATACACACATACACACTATAGTCCTCTGTCTATAGCAAGAAACTATGGCAGAATCTTCCCAAAGAAAGTACACACCTCGGCTGGGCGCATGGCTCACACCTGTAATCCCAACACTTTGTGGAAGGCAGAGGCTGGCTGGGTCACTTGAGGTCAGGAGTTTGAGACCAGCATGGCCAACATGGTGAAACCTTGTTGAAACCTCTCTACTAAAGACACAAAAGCTAGCCAGGCCTGGTGGCGAGCACATGTAATCCCAGCTACTCGGGAGGCTGAGCCAGGAGAATTGCTTGAACCTGGGAGGCGGAGGTTGTAGTGAGCTGAGATTGCACCACTGCACTCCAGCCTGAGTGTCAGATCAAGACTCTGTCTCAAAAAAAAAAAAAAAAAAAAAAAAATGCTGCCCAGGATGCAGGCATGCACACAGAGAAAAGACCGTGTGGGGAGGCAGGGAGAAGGCGGCCAGCTGCAAGCCAAGGAAAGAGGCCCCAGGAGAACCCACACTGCCAAAATCTTCATCTTGGACTTCTAGCCTCCAGAACTGTGAGAAGATAAAGTTCTGTTGTTAAAGCTATTCAGTCGGTGATATTTTGTTACAGCAGCCAGAACAAACTAATACAGCCTCCAACTCAGTTTTTGCATCTGAATAAAGCAGCCTTGTACCAATAAATGCTCTGAGCCCTGTTACCCAATTGATCAGGGACAGAAGGAACAGGACTTAGTGACGGATCAGATGTGGGGGGCAGTGATATGAGGAACCCACAGTGAGGTTCAGATTTGATTGAGCTGCGGCCGAACCCAACGCTGTCCAGGATGCACCAGACGCTGATGGAGTGCTGCTGACTGACACTGCTTTTTCAGACTCCACAGAATACCTGTCCCCATCAGACGAGATCATGGTTTTCTCTGTGTGATTAGATGGATAAAAATGAATTATATGTGAGTGAACCCAGGCTCCCTCTCCCCTCCTGCTAAAAAGGAGTTTGGCTTCACTTCCTCAGTTCTTTTCTCTCCTAGTCCTCCAACCGGGTCTTTCCTGGCAGAATTGGCCCCTTTTGGCTTTTTGCTGGCACCTACTTGGAAAAACTGGAGGAGGAAATAGAAGTGAGGAAGTGCAAAGGCTAGAGCGGAGAAAAGTGTATTTTTTCCCAGGTAGGGCTGGTGAATGGCACAGAGGTGTCTCTTATCTTTAAATAACGTTGTTGGGGAAGGAGAGAAAACTTTAAAGAAAAACTTCTATGGGTACATATCCCTTTGGGATATATCAAAAGACCAAGAGCTTGAGATTTTTTCGAAATTACTTTGATTGCTGGAATACACTCCTTTGAAGGAAACACCGTTCCAAGATGAATCACTTGGCTCACGGATTCGACTAGGTTACATTTGCATTCTGGGCCTGATGATTCCTTTTGGACTGATTAGACCAAGAGACTTTTGGTTATAGGGCTTCAGACAATCTCCCTTTAGCTTCTCACATGTTAAACCTTCTCTCTGTTTGTATCCATGCCATAACGGCGTAGCAGGCTCTAGCTTGCTTGGCACCATCATCTACAGATCCACAATTGCAACACCACATTTACCCAACTCCCTGGCACCTGGTTCATGGTCTTATAACTCATCAGAGTTATAATTTTCTCTTTTTTTTTGAGATGGAGTTACACTCTTGTCACCCAGCCTGGAGTGCAATGGCGCAATCTCAGCTCTCTGTAGCCTCTGCCTCCCAGGTTCAAGCAATTCTCTTGCCTCAGCCTCCTGAGTAGCTGGAACTACAGGTACCTGACACCACACCCGACAAATTTTTTGTATATTTAGTAGAGACAGAGTTTCACCATGTTGGCCATGCTGATCTCAAATTCCTGACCTCAGGTGATCTGTCTGCCTTGGCTTCCCAATGTGCTGGGATTACAGGCGTGAGCCATTGCGCCTGGGCTAAATTCTTACATTTAGTATAACTTTCATAAGGATTCATATGCCTAGAAAAATCGTCAGAAGAATATACCCCTAAATACTAAGAGTGGCTGTTAATAGTGTTGAGACTGTCTCCTTTTTCAATTCATTCATCTGTGTTTCCTAGATAGTCTATGATTACCACATACATTACTTTTATAAAAAGGAAAAATTATTTAAATGTTACTATAATTTTTTAAATATTAAAGGATAAAAGGGATAACAGAAATTGCCAGATATGTTTTGATCTTATAACTGATAGATTAAAATAGTAGGCAGTGCATAGTGGCTCATGTCTATAATCCCAGCATTTTGGGAGGCTGAGGTGGATGGATCACTTGAGGTCAGGAGTTCGAGACCAGCCTGGCCAACATGGTAAAACCCTGTCTCTACTAAAAATACAAAAATTAGCCAGGCATGGTGATGGGCGCCTATAATCCCCAGCTACTCAGGAAGCTGAGGTAGGAGAATTGCTTGAACCCAGAAGGTAGATGTTGCAGTGAGCCGAGATCATGCCACTGCACTCCAGCCTGGGAGACAGAGCAAGACTCTGTCTCAAAACAAAAAGGTAAATAGCCCAGGTCTGCATTCTAATATAAGTTGACCACGATGATAGCACAACTTTATGGTACACTTGTTAATGTCCTTTATTCCCAACCCTTTTGAAATTTTCACTTCACTCCATTTGCGTCTCCCTCCCCTTCCATTTGGGACCTCAGGGCGTGTTTCAATGACTCACTCATTTAATTCCTGTCATGTAGAAATGTATCTTCTGCTAGGCAGCCCTTGAAGCCACCTCTTGTGTCACCTTGTGCTCCCAGAGCACGGTGCTCAGCAGATTGCACTGTAATGCCTGTTTGCCAGCTTCTTTCTCTCACTAAACAACAAACTTCTCAAGGGCGGGGAACGTGTCCATGTTGTTTCTCATGCTAAATCCAGCACCTGAGGCCGTGTCTGCTATAGTCCTGACATCTATTGTTTGCAACTCAGATCTGCTCTGCTCTGTGACCTGGGAAGCTGGCCCATAGTGACACCAACCAACTCTTTGCCTCTGGCTTCCAGGTGGGTTTGGCCTGGCAGGGCTGGAGCAGGTTTCGTTGAGGCTTGAAGCTTACAGCATCTTTAGAGTTTTCTTTAGGAAAACAAGATTATTGGCCAGGCACAGTGGTTCGTGCCTGTAATCTCAGCATTTGGGGAGGCCAAGGTGGGAGGATTGCTTGAGGCCAGGGTTTCAAGACCAACCTGGTCAATATAGTGAGACATCCAGCTCTTATTATAAAATTTCTTTTTTTAAAAAAAGAAAAAGATTATAATATTATGAATACAAAATAAGGAACAAAAGTAAATATTTGGCCAGGTGCTGTGGCTCATGCCTATAATTCCGGCACTTTGGGAGGCTGAGGTAGGCGGATCACAAGGTCAAGAGATGTAGACCATCCTGGCCAACATGGTGAAATGCTGTCTTTACTAAAAATACAAAAATTAGCCAGGCATGGTGGCGGGTACCTGTAGTCCCAGCTACTTTGGAGGCTGAGGCATGAAAATCACTTGAACCCAGGAGGCAGAGGTTGCAATAAGCCAAGATCGTGCCATTGCACTCCAGCCTGGCGACAGAGTGAGACTCCATCCCAAAAAAAAAGTAAATATTTATTTTCAATTAAAAAAAATACATCCTGATAAAGAGCATCATGTTTTTTGTTAATGAACTTCCTGATATGCCACTGTGATAATTTTCCCCCCACATTTTTGGTCTGAATTCTCTTGAGTGCCTCTTCACATGACAACAATCTTGTAATAATATTTACAATGAAGAGACTCGATAATTCAATTTTTCTTCTGGCACAGTGTACTGTTTTGTGAAAGTTCTTTTACCTCTTAGCCTATTATTACTGGTGACATCATTTAAATTTCTAGTATTTTTGTAAATTCGGGAAATACATTGTCAATGTGTTTTGTTTTGTTTCGTTTTTCCCCTAAATGAGCTGTAAGATTTGAAGAATGTTAAGACTGGCTTCCGGATCTTTTCAACTCTATCCCTAAGCCCCTTCCCCATAAACACACACACACACACACACTTCCCAGGACACAGTGACCTCACAGTGCGACTCTGACCCTGCACAGGGGATGATAGGGTATTCCTGAAAATTCCTCCACTGGAAAGGCAAAGACACAGATAAGACTGTGAACCGCATACATTTCCCCCAAAATGCAAAGTAAGCATATCTCCAACGCAGCTTCCCCTCAGCGGGACCCTTCAAATACCCATGATCATTTTCAGCACCACATGATATAGGAGAAGTCTGGTGGAGAATAAGCTAGAGTGTGAAGAGACAGCAGACTTAACTAGCTGCAGGCCGGGCATGGTGGTTCACGCCTGTAATCCCAGACATTGGGAGACCAAGGTGGGTGGATTACTTGAGTTTAGGAGTTCAAGACAAGCCTGGGCAACATGGTGAAACCTCATCTCTACAAAAAATACAAAAAAAAAAAGAAAAAAAAATTGCTGGTTGCAGTGGCATGCACCTTTGCTCCTAGCTACTCGGGAGGCTGAGGCAGACGAATCCCTTAAACCTGAGAGGCGGAGGTTGCAGTGAGCCAAGATTGCACCATTGCACTCCACCCTGGGTAATGGGAGTGAAACCCTGTCTTAAAAAAGAAAAAAAAGAAAAAAAAAAAAAAGGCCAGGCGCAGTGGCTCACTCCTGTAATTCCAGCACTTTGGGAGGCCGAGGTGGGTGGATCACCTGAGATCAGGAGTTCAAGACCAGCCTGATCAACATGGTGAAACCTCGCCTCTACTAAAAATACAAAGTTAGCTGGGCATGGCATGGTGGCAGGCACCTGTAATCCCAGCTACATGGGAGGCTGAGGCAGGAGAATCGCTTGAGCCTGGGAGGCAGAGGATGCAGTGAGCCGAGGTTATGCCATTGCACTCCAGCCTGGGCAACAAGAGCAAAACTCTTTCTCAAAAAAAAAAAAAAGTGTTACATTTGGACATTTTACAAAAATGCATGCCCATGTGAATATTGCCAGGGCCTACCCAGAGCCTTAGAAGGAGCCAGTGTACATGATAGGCGCTGCTGGTTAACAGTCAAGAGCTTCATGGCAAATCCACCTATGGTTCTACCAGTGGGAAACATTAACAGCAGGTCAGAGAGAAGGAGGAGGTATTTATTTCCCTGGCTTCCTCCCTACAGGGTTGCTGCAAGCGGCCTCAGTCCTGCAACCAAGATCACAGCTCCTGTGAGGTGGCCGTCTTCACAGAGTAGCTGCTACGCCAGAGACCTAGTAACTGCTCTATCCTTTTGTCCCTCGAGGCTTAGGGATGGCAACAGAGACACAGCTACATTATTCCTTGTGGTTTCCCTAATACATTTCCTGAACCTTTTAAACAGTCTGTTTATTAAAGTCTCCTAGAGCTCTTAATTGCTTCCTCTGTTTTCTCTAGGGTTTCTGACTGATAAAGTCATATAGGAGGTTCTGAAATGTTGTTGAGTGAATGAACAAATTAGCATTAGAAAAAGCATGGAGTTTGGAAGAGGATCAGAATTTAAAACCAGCCTAGAAGGGTAGAGTCAGGGGAACTCAACCCACTTCCCATCGCCTCCATCAACCTCTTGTGGCATCCCGATGTTCAGAAGAACATTCTAGAAAGAGAACAAAATTCTATCAGCAAGAAGTATAATACACTTGTATGATACACCAAAGTGTGTGCGATCATCCAAATGACCTGAGAAATGCAAGTCCTGCTTCTGTTGAGGTCATCAAGGAGAAAGCAAGCCAGCTGGCAAGTCAGGAACCTGTCTCAAAGTAAACACGTGGTCTGTGATCTTGAGGATGTGCGTATGTTTATTGTTGGGGCAGTTGTTTCTTCCCTGCCTCTCACCAGCTCTCAAACAGACCTGTTTAAGCTTTCTGTATGAGGACGTATCTCATGTGCAGTTGCAAATATGCTTCTTTGTTATTCTCTAATAACCATCAAAGTTACAGTTATAAATATTCACCTTCTCGGGCTGCTTTGTCAGAGATATTTCTGGCTGGGTGCAGTGGTTCACACCTGTAATTCCAGCACTTTAAGAGGCCAAAGGGGGAGGATCATTTGAGGTCAGGGTTAGAGCCCAGCCTGGACAACATGGCTTGTCTCTACTAAAAATACAAAAATTATCCAGGCTTGGTGGTGCAGGCTTGTAATCCCAGCTACTCAGGAGGCTGAGGCAGGAGAATCACTTGAACATGGGAGGTGGAGGTTACAGCGAGCTGAGATCACACCACTGCACTCCAGCCTGGGCAATAGAGCGAGACTCCATCTCAAAAAATTAAAAAAAAAAAAAGAAAAAAAGAGATTTTTCTTAAAGCTGCAAGCCATAAGGCTGGGCATGGTGGCTTACGCCTGTAATCCCAGCACTTTGGGAGGCTGAGGTGGGAGGACTACTTGAGTCCAGAAGTTCAAGACTAGACTGGGCAACATGGTGAGACCATGTCTCTAGAAAAAAAAAAATAGTCAGGCTTGGTGGTGCCCTCCTGTAGCCCTAGCTACACAAGAGGATAAAGCAAGAGGATTGCTTGAGCCCTTGAGGTTGAGGCTGCGGTGGGCTGTGTCACACCACTGCACTCTACCCTGTATGACAGTGACCTAGTCTCAAAAAGAAAAAGAAGCTTCGAGCCATGTTGTTTAGAGTTTCTCAAGAGAGACTGTTTTTCTGGGTCTTCATTTTTGGTGTCAAAAATATTATATCAAAATACATTCCCATGCTCAAACATTTCCAGTGGAATATCTTGTCTCAAAATGAGAACCAGAAATGATGCTTATGTCGTCAAATCAGTGATTGCTATTGCAGAAAACATGACAGTCCGATGTGAAGAAATGCCGATCTGCTATTAAGGGGAATGTTGCTATTTTAGCATAGTTTGTTTATTCAGAGAAAAATCTCATAGGGTGGCAGTTTCACACCTGTCTATTAACCCTTCTTCCCACATACTTCCATTCTGATGTCTAGTACTGATAATGCAGATTTCTTCCAATGCTATCATATTAATATTTCCTAACTCAGTGAACTTATATGTTATCAGTAAACCTTGACAGCAATTGAGGAATATATTGGCTTTCTGGCCAATATGCTGAGCTTTGTGAGAAATGCTTCTTTGAGGGTTATGTGCTTTGAGTTCCGTTTGTGGCTATGGAGATAGATTTCCCTCATTCAATTATCATTCATTCAAAGTCTCTCAGTTTATTCTCTCTTATGATTCATGGCACATATAATGAAAAATGTGAAGTTACAGCTATAATCAGGGTTATAAAACAGCAAAAGGGTCTCTGGCCTGCCCAGAAACCAAGCCTATGACAGTCATGTGATTAGCCCCATGTATTGACCACAGGTTTACGGATACCTCTTAAAAAAGGACTATTGATATGAATGTGGTCTTTCTATCGCAAAAAGAGACAGCTCCTTTCATCTACTGAAAGTAATGCTCTAACGTATATGACTCTTTTCACTTGTCAAAGATAACTGAGCATGAATTCCTCAAATAAAAACATTTCAAGTTGTATTAGGTTGGTGCAAAAGTCATTTTGGTTTTCACCATATTTTCTTTTTTTTTTTTTGAGACAGAGTTTCACTCTTGTTACCCAGGCTGGAGTGCAATGGCGCGATCTCGGCTCACCGCAACCTCCGCCTCCTGGGTTCAGGCAATTCTCCTGCCTCAGCCTCCTGAGTAGCTGGGACTACAGGCACGCACCACCATGCCCAGCTGATTTTTTTTTGTATTTTTAGTTGAGACGGGGTTTCACCACGTTGACCAGGATGGTCTCGATCTCTTGACCTCGTGATCCACCCGCCTCGGCCTCCCAAAGTGCTGGGATTACAGGCGTGAGCCACCGCGCCCGGCCTTCACCATATTTTCAATGGCAAAATATGAGAGAGGTAAGATACCTGTGTTGATATGTTCTGGAAATTATTGCTTGGGAAGATATATGTAAACCAATAAATAATTTAACTTTTAATAATTTGCTGCAGGAGATTCCTACAAACTCATTTACATAGGAAAAGAGTTCGCTCATGTGGGAAATCACCCGCCCTATCAGAAACGGATTGCTCACCTCAGAAAAAGCTTGTGTATCTCATCAAAGCCTTCCCTCTCTGGGTCTGTCAATATGACATTATTATGTCATCAACTATGCCTAACATCAATTAGTTCCCTGTGGTAAAAAATCAGCCTAATGTCACTTGAGCCTGACCCCAAGCTCTCTAAATAGCTTTTCTCGAAATCTTCCTTCTGAGACACTATCTGTCAAGGTGGTGTTTTCCTTCGCTACAGTGAGTCTAACAAAATTAGCTTTGGGGAATTGACAGTCAACAGAAGGGAGGAAATAACAAATATTTATTGACTATAAGTGTAGCTTCTCATTATGTGTCAAACTGTTATCCAATTCCTTTGCTAATTTGTATTGAACACATTAAATATATTTGCTATAAATCTGTGTTAAGTTACGCTATGATGTCGGCTAGGAAAAAGTAAAGTCTTTACCTTGTTATTCTGAACTCTAAGATTCATAGTGAAAAGCAGTAGACGTTTGAAGCTTTCTTTACTCTTAGTTTAAAATGGTGACATTTTAAGACCTTAAAGAAGCTTCCACTTTTCAGCCTTCACATGCATCTGGCCTCTACAAATGTAGTGTTAACAGATGTGGGTGTGGAAAATCCTTCCTTTCCACCTTCCCCTTCTGCCCAAATCCTACTGCCCTGAGGTTAGCTTCTATGGCCATTACCTTTGCTCAAACAGCTAAGTATGACTCCATAATTCTTTGCTCAAGAAATTTGCTCAGCTCAGCATTATGAGTTGAATTATATTTCCTAAAAAGACATGTTGAGGTCCTAACCCCCACTACTTCAGAATGTGACCTTATTTGGAAGTCAGATCAAGTCAACTTAAAATGAAGTTGTCAGAGTTGGGTCCTAATCCATTATGACCAGTATCCTTTTGAAGAGAAGAAATTTGCATACAGAGACAGATACAAAGAAAAGGTGATGTGAAGGCACACAGGGAGAAGACAGCCATGGGACTAGAGTGATGCCTCTGTACGCCCAGTAATGCCAAGGGTTACAGGCAAACATCAGAAACTAAACGAGGCAAGGAAGTATTCTCCCCTAGAGCCATCAGAAAGGGCATGGCTTAGACAACACCATGATTTCAGACTTCCTGCCTCCAGAAATGTGAGACGACAAATTTCCTCTTTTTAAGCCATTCAGTTTTTGTTACTTTGTCATGGTAGCCCTAAAAAAACAAATACATCCATAGTCAACATTTTAAAGGAAAGACTGATTCCATAAAACATTTTGTTATGTTTTATCATATGTGTAATTCATCTTAAATTGGTACTTAATGTGGTTCAAGGCAATTGTATTAGTCCACTCTCACAGTGCTATAAAGATACTTCCCAAGACTGGGTGATTTATACACAAAAGGAGTTTAATTGACTCACATTTCCTTATGGCTGGGGAAGCCTCAGGAAACTTACAATCATGGCAGAAGCCAAAGGGGAAGCAGGTACTTCTTCACAAGACGGCAGGAAAGAGAAGAGAGAGCAACAGAGGCACTGCCAAATGCTACAAAACCATCAGATCTCGTGAAAACTTTCTCACTATCATGAAAACAGCACAGGGAAAACCACCATTGTGATCCAATCACCTCTCACCAGGTTCCCGACTTGACATGTGGGGATTACAATTCAAGATGAGATTTGGGTAGGGACACGGAGCCAAACCATATCAGTGGTAATAGTGGATAAAGGGAATTGAATGTTGGGTTTCTGGTTAGTTAGATGAACTTTTACATTAATTCTCATGGGAAATAATTTTCCTTTAGAACTCTTTTTGAAATAAGTTAGCTTTTCCTGAAATATGACTTTGGGACTTGGATCTACTCTGGATGAGGTGCTTCACATATATGACTTAAATTGTTGAAGTAGTTATCAATAACCATTTCTGAAGATGGGGAAATAATTTCTAAAATGTTAATTTGCCCAAGATCACAGGACTGATAAATAATGGAGATACTTATGGGAACTAACTGTCCTCTTAAAATAAAGTTCATCTTTCAACTCTGCAATTTATTAAAAGCACTGATTATAAGGATCAACTTACACTAAGAAATCATCACAAAATCAATGCCCAAGGTGAGAAAGAGAAGAGGCTGCTTTGAAAAAAATAAGATGGTAATGTCCAAAACCTTTTCTTCAACTTTTCAAATAATAGTATGTATAAATATTTAATCAAGAAAAATTTAGATTCAAATCGAGTGACACCTCCTAGGTGTCAGATCTCGTAGTAGGCACTTTCATAGGTAATAACGTTTCAATACTCATACCAGCAAAAAATCTGTTAATATGTATTAAGTTTATAAAGTATTCATATTGGGCCAAGTGCTGTGGCTCATGCCTGTAATCCCAGCACTTTGGGAGGCTGAGGTGGGCAGATCACTTGAGGTCTGGAGTTTGAGACCAGCCTGGACAACATGATAAAACCCCCGTCTCTGCTAAAAGTACAAAAATTAGGTGGGCGTGGTGGTGTGCACCTGTAATCCCAGCTACTCGCGAGGCTGAGGCAGGAGAACTGCTTGAATCCAGGAGGCAGAGGCTGCAGTGAGCCAACATTGCACCACTGCATGCCAGCCTGGGGGGCAGAGCGAGACTCCATCTCAAAATAAATAAATAAACAATAAAGTATTCATATTAAAACAACACAAATATACCTTACTGACAAACAGGGATACCTTGGAATTCACTACCTCCCTCATGTACTCCTAGAGATGGATTTGATAAAATGTTTAAAATATTCTGTGATGGACTTTTTTATACTTTTATTTAGTATCTTGAGAACTCAGTGGTTCTCACAATTTGACTTACTGTACAAGATTGTACATGGTGTGCCATGCATACTATACTTTGTGAGTCATTTAAGGGATTTTCGAAAATCACTCTAATTACACATAATCTTTGCCTTTATTCATACCCCTGGTTTAATGTGCAATTTCATAATGGTTGCTGTGATTCAGCTCCAAATGTTGCTCTGGATCTTCAGTGTCCAGTATTAGAAAGACAAGATAATCATAAAAAACTCTAGACTAGCATAGGTGAAGGCTAATTTCGAAGAACTCTGAAGGGGAACTGGTACTCTTAGCAGTTAGTGTGAACTCATTGGGGTAAAAAGTCCTCTACGTAAACTTCACTAGTTATTTGATTAGGAGACAGCTTCTCTTGATCTGAATTTTTGCAAAGCAGTTGAAAGAGGATCTCACAACGCCCTTAGGACAAAAGATGAAGTGTGAGCTGAATGATCACAATGTGAATTTATTATATATTGAAGCCCCCTAACTAAAGTGGACACTGGGGACAGGCTGAGAAACCCTACCCTGACCTCCTCAGAGTTATGAACAGCATAAATTTATCACGTCTGCAGATAATGTTGATCTGGAAGGAATCATAGGCCCTGGATAACATAATTGAAATCTGAAAATAACTCAAATAAATTAGAAATACAACTCAAATTTAACGCCATGAAATATACTAATGGTGAATCTAAGTTTTGTTCTACGATCTTCAGTCCAATTACATAAGTAAAGGAAGATTAAAGGGTGGGAAAAACGCATGTTCTTTAGTTGGCTCCATCCCGAGCAGGAAGTACATAGAAGGTGATACAAACTTGAACTGCCTTAGAGATAATCCAGAAAATGCAAATAATAATCTGACATCTCTGGCTTTTCACAAGCTACCCCTTGACCAGCAGTGTAATCTGGGACAATGAAATCTAACAGAAACATTGATAAATTGGAGTAGGCTCAAAGGAGAGCATCTAAAACACTACAACTCTTAAAGTTATGTCCCAAGAGGACTCAACTGGAAATGCTTCATGTGAATGAGAAAAGAGAGGAGATACAGCATCTGTCTTCAAATATTTGTATGGCTGTCATCAGGAAGAAGATTCAAATCCATTAGTATATCTCTCACAGGGCCAGCAACCACAGGGGTGAGTTAGAGAAAGGCTGATTCCGATTCAAAATAAAAACATCTTTCTGGACCTGCCAAAAATGGGATAGTCTATCTCCTTTCCCTGAAGATTTTCAAGCAAGTATGAATGGTCGCTGACTGAGGAAATCTGGCCATCACTCACAATGCCTGGTCAATATCCATCCTCTACTTTCCTTCTTTCCAACTATATCTAATTTTACTTAAGGATGAACAGACGACCCAGTTACAACCTTAGACCTTAGATCTCAGAGAAATTCCCTGCTGCGACATTTGGATAGGGTTTTGATTTCCTAATAAGAAGGGACAGATGTAGCTGGTGGCCACCCTCTCCCTTATTCGGCCTGCAAAGCAGATGGATGCTAAGAGTTGCGGAAGCCATCATAAAACCACAAGGAAAAGCCAAGAAAATCAGGGAGAATTAGTTCTGATATCACTGAGCTGCTAAACCAAAGCCAGCAAGTGCTTACCTGCAGACACCTTGCTGTGCGAGAAAAACACATTTTTGTTTGTATAAGCTAGTGCAGTCAGATATTCTGTTATTTAGGCCAGGTGTGGTGGTGCACGCCTGTAATCCCAGCACTTTAGGAGGATGAGGCAGACAGATCACTTGAGGCCAGGAGTTTGAGACCAGCCTAGCCAACATGGTAAAAATCTGTTTCTATAGTAATCACATTCATTATTACCGGGGGGAAAAAAAGAAAAAGAAATATGTCCCTACTAAAAATACCAAAATTAGCCAGGTGTGGTGGTATATGCCTGTAATCCCAGCTACTCAGGTGGCTGAGGTACGAGAATCACTTGAACCTGGGAGGTGGAGGTTGCAGTGAGCTGAGATTGCATCGCTGCACTCCTGCCTGAACAACAGTACAAGACCTTGTCTCAAAAAATGAAAAAAAAAAAAAAAAAAGAAGATATTCTGTTATTTGTAGCTAAATGCATTTCTTTCTTTCTTTTTTTTTTTCTTTTTTCGAAATGGAGTTTTGCTCTTGTTGCCCAGGCTGGAGTGCAATGGCACGATCTCGGCTCACTGCAACCTTCGACTCTTGGGTTCAAGCAAATCTCCTGCCTCAGCCTTCCGAGCAGCTGGGACCACAGGCGCGCGCCACTATGCCCAGCCAATTTTTGTATTTTTGGTAGAGACGGGGTTTCACCATGTTGACCAGAATGGTCTCGATCTCTTGACCTTGTGATCCACCTGCCTCGGCCTCCCAAAGTGCTGGAATTATAGGAGTGAGCCACCGCACCTGGCCAGCTAAATGCATTTCTAACTTATCCAGGAAAAGTGGAACACAAAGAGCCAATGCAGCAGATTAGATCACTCCAGAGTACTTCCAACCTCGAGATTCTTTTAGTATGTCATCTAAGTTAATGTTCTTAAACTTTCCTACATTTAACAAGTAAGTATCCCTCTAAGTACTTACTGTACAGACGGTATACTAGGAGCACTGAACACTCCCTTATATCTGTACAGTATCAAAGCCTCTTACTTTTCGTTGTGAGTCAATAGCATTCTGGAATCAATCCCACACTGATGTCATTATAAGAAAAGATTATTTTACTTTGGAATGAGTTTTGCTTAGCAATTCTAATACAATTTTGTAGTTGATGACCATTTCAGACCTAGATCCATATTCGTTCAAAGAGCTGTGTCCTTTAGCCCAGGGCCTGTGAAGAGAATTTTGGGGATTTCCAATAGGTTAACATCTAGGTCGACATTTAGGTCAACATCTCCGCTTCCCTCTAGCACACACACAGTGTGTGAGAGTGGCCTGGGGAAGCAGAGCGTATCCCCAAGCCAGGAGGGAACCTGTGGTCATTGCCCCGCTTTTGAACATGGGGAAGAATGTCGGGAGAAGTCTCAACCCAGCACGTTGGATGGAGACCCCCACTAAATAGCTTCCTCTGACACTGGCATCTCCTTTCTGTGAAGTTATCCTAGTACAGTCCTGGTTGGCTAAGGGTCTGGAGCCCTCAGATTGAGGGTCAGTCTCCTGCACACCAGCATAACCTCAGAGACAAGGTGGACAGTGGGCTAGAAACAAGGGTTTGCCTTTGCATCTCTGCAAGATGGAAGGGTATCCAAGCAGGGATGCTACGGTCAGCTGTAGAAGCAGAAGGGAGCCCAGTCTGGTAGAGTGAAGACAGAGCTCAAGCCAACTCTGACCACAAGTGGAGGTGGAACCCATGCTGGTGCCTTGACAGTGTCCAAAGGCAACACCACCAAGAGAAGATGGCTGTGTGCAGGGAGCGGTTAGCCCAAAGACTCCATCCTGATTTGCCAAGAGCTCCGTGGTTTCCCAGGCAATTTGGAGGAGGGCTAGAAACCACATCCCCCTTAGGAGACGGGAGAAAATCTCTGGAAACATAGCTGGAAAGTCCAGTTTACATTCCAGAAACTCTGATTGCGGGCTTGAGCTCAATAAAGCTTCGAGTGTAACTGAGGTCTGAGATTTCTCAGCAACAGCAGAGGAAGATATGGCCTCAGAAATTAGGACATTTCACATAGGCCACTTAATAAATACTTTTGAAACTATGAACTGCAACCCATTAGTGAGTCATCAAATTAACTTAATGGGTCTGTAACAGCATTTTTTTTTAAATGAGAAAGATAATAAAATAAAACAGGTTAGAAAGAAAAGATCAGCGTGCATTCCCTGTAGTAGAGGAAATTAATGTGAAACTTCTATTACTCTGTGTGTGTGCATGTGTGTGTGTGCATGTGTGCGTGTGTGTGTGTGTGTGTGTGTGTGTGTGTGCGCGCCAGATTTTTTTTAATGGAGTCTCACTCTGTTGCCCAGGCTGGAGTGCAGCAGTGTGGTCTCGGATTACTGCTACATCTGCCTCCCAGGTTCAAGCAATTCTCATGCCTTAGCCTCCCAAGTAGCTGGGATTACAGGCATGTGCCATCATACCTGGCTAATTTTTGTATTTCAGTAGAGACAGGGTTTCACCATGTTGGCCAGGCTGGTTTTGAACTCCTGATCTCCAGTGCTCCACCAGCCTCAGCCTCCCAAAGTGCTGAGTTTACAAGTGTGAGCTACCACGCCTGGTCTGTTCCAGATTTTGATGTAAAATATATTTCTTACTGTGAGTAAGAATAAACAATGTTTGAAAGCCACTGATTAAGAGTCTCACTGCTTAAACAATTTGCGTAACATAGTCTTCAGGACATTTTGTAGCCTATTTCATTTTCATGACTAAACTAACAGGAAGCAAAGTGATTCAGGGCATCGATGGACGTTAATTAAGCAAATGTCTCCTAATTTGAGGAGGATAACATGTTCTGGTTTTCCATAGCTCTTTTGGCACATTTAAATATTCCTACTTAATTCAGGGAGAGGATTGTTTGCTCCTTTGCTGCTCTTATTTCTTTCTTTCTCATTGTTAGTAACATTATGTTAGTGAAATAATGTCCTGGGACATAATTCACCTCAATTGTTATAATTTTGGTCATTGGTTCCAAGATTCCTTCTTTCCATATGATACAAATTCACACCCACTAGGCTGGCTATGATCATAAAGACCTAAGTGTTAGCCAGGTCGTGGGGAAACTGGAAACCTCAGACACTGCTGTTGGGGAAAGAAAACGGTGCAGTCATTACAGAAAATAGTCTAGTAGTCCCTCAAAAGTTTCAACATGAACTTACCATATGACCCAGCAATTCCATTCCTAGGTATATACCCAAGAGAAATGAACACATATGTCCACACAAAACACCTACACAAATGTTCACAGCAGCATGATACATAATAGCTCAGAGATGGAAGCAATTCAGATATTTATCAACTGATTAATGGATAGACAACTGTGATGCATCCATGCAGTAGAATCTTATTCAGCCATATAAAGGAATGAAGTTCTGATACATACTACAACATGAACAAACTTCTAAAATGTAAGGCTAGGTGAAAGATGCCAGACACAAAATGTCACAAATCATAAGTTTCCATTTTTATGAGATGTCCAGAAGAGGCAAAATCTTTTAGAGATAAACAGTAGATTAGTGGTTGCCAGGGGCTGGGGAGGAGAGAGGGAGAAAAGAGTTGTCTAGAAATGGAGAATGACTGGTAATGGGTTTCTTTTGGGGATTTTTTTTTTTTTTGAGATGGAGTTTCACCCTTATTGTCAGGCTGGAGTGCAATGGCGCAATCTTAGCTCACTGCAACCTCCGCCTCCCAGGTTCAAGCAATTCCTCTGCCTCAGCCTCCCGTGTAGCTGGGATTACAGGCATGGGCCACTGCGCCTGGCTAATTTTGTATTTTTAGTTGAGACGGGGTTTCTCCATGTTGGTCAGGCTGGTTTTGAACTCCTGGCCTCAGGTGAGCCACCCACCTTGGCCTCCCAAAGTGCTGGGGATTACAGGGGTGAGCCACTGTACCCAACCTTGGGGATGATTATGATGTTCTAAAGTTGATTGTGATAATAGTTGCACTACTGTGTGAACATACTAAAACCCACAGAATTGCACACTTTAAATGGATGAATTGTGTGGTATGGCAATCATATCTCAATAAAGCTTCAGTTTTGGAGAAGCACAGGTAGAGAGATGGGCTCTCAAACAAGAGGCAGGACTTTTGGGGATGACAGAAAGTTTCTGTATCTTGATCGTGGTGGTGATTAAGAGGTGTGTCAATTTGTCAAGCCTCGCTGCAATGTCTAGAAATTAATCCTCAATAAAGTTAATGCCAGGGCTGTGTTTTCCCCAACTTACAAACCTGCAGCTTCAATTCTCCTAAGGGTTCAAGATGCTCCTTATATCATATTCATGGACATAGGTCACTAGCCCTGTTGCTCCCGGGATTCCCAAAATGTAGCTGAGTCTTTCTCTCTTTCTCTGAAATGAATTGAGAATATCCAGAATCCAGACTAGCAGGCCTGGCTGAGCTTAAAGCCTGCTATGAAGCTGGCAAGAGGCCCCTTTACCTTTTCATAAGAAAGGGGACTGATCCTGTGTATGATGTGTATGACATCCTAATGCTTGCTCGGCAGCAAGGCTCAGCTGAGAGGACTCAGAAGTCGGCAGGAGATTCTAACCCACGCTCTCACTAACTTTTGGCTTCAGTCAAGTGCCTGATGTCCAATGTGACACCTCCCTGACTTCCCACCATACAGTGTCACATTCTTTCCCCACAGGATCACATCCCATTGTTTGGCCTCAGGTTTCATAGTGCTGCACCTCCTCATGCTCCTTGACTAGATTATTTTCTTCCATTTACTCATATGGGGACCTCAGTAAACAGGGCGGACTCTGTTTGGGTGACCAAGAATTCCAACTCCTGAGCCTCTAGGAAGATGGAACAGAGCCAGAACAGTTGCTCCAAGGGGCTACCACTCACGGCTGCATCTTCTAAACTTTCCTAGGAAGCATGAGCCTTGAGTAGCTGGTCCTCCCCTCCCCTCTCCTCCCCTCCCCTCCCTCTCTCTCTCTCTCTCTTTCTTTCTTCTCTCTCTCTCTCTCTCTGTCTTTCTTTTTTTGAGACAGGGTCTCACTCTGTCACCCAAGCTAGAGTGCAATGGCACAATCACAGCTCATTGCAACCTTTACCTCCTGGGCTCCAAAGATCCTCCCACATCAGCCTCAGCCTCAGCTTCCCAAGTAGCTGGGACCATGGGTATGCACACTACATGCCTGGCTGATTTGTAAAAAAGAGAAAATCTGTAGAGACAGGCTCTCACTAAAGCAACATAGTGAGATCTCGAAGTCGTGGGCTCAATGGGCTCAAGTGATCTTCCTGCCTCAACCTCCCAAAGTGTTGGGATTACAGGCATAAGCCACCAGGTTCAGCAGAGTAGCTGTTTTCTATAATAATTATTCGTATTTACAGAATGCCGACAAGGTATCTGGGACGTACAAGCATTATTTTATAAAATCTTCACAATAATTTTATTGGTATGGAATTATTTTCTTTGTGTTACAGATGAAGATTAGGCTTCAAAGGTTTAAGTAACCTGTCAAAGGTCACATAATTGGAGCATTTTAAAGCAAAGATGAAATGGTAAAGGCACCAGTCAGAGCTCAGAATCCTGTTCCAATTGTGATATACACACTGACTTCACAAATGAGTGTAAGGAAGGTACACTTGTGAAGCACGTGAAGTATGGATTCATCTCCTATAAACTTTATTTCTGGCCAGGGGCAGTGGCTCACGCCTGTAATCCCAGCACTTTGGGAGGCCAAGGCGGGCAGATCAGGAGGTCAAGAGATTGAGACTATCCTGGCCAACATGGTGAAACCCCGTCTCTACTAAAAATACAAAAATTAGCTGGGCATGGTGGCAGATGCCTGTAGTCCCAACTACTAGGGAGGCTGAGGCAGGAGAATCACTTGAACCAGGAGGTAGAGGTTGCAGTGAGGAGTCGCGCCACTGCACTCCAGCCTAGCGACAGAGTGAGACTGTCTAAAAAACAAAACAAAACAAGAAAACAAACTTTATTTCCCTGTGGGCTTCTCACCCACTGAAACAGGACATTTCAGGACTTCAGGTAAAAGGCAAATATTCAGTAAAGCAACTCAGTTACTTCTCAGATTTGACTCAAATTTAAAAACTGCATCAAATGCAACAATACCATCAGCTTGACTATCAGACTCGAGAAAGGACGCAGGAGTGACAGCGAAGATTACTAACTTAGTTACTAAACTTATATATCAAGAACTAAGCCTGGACGATAAAGTTTCTTCCTTAAAAATTAAAAAAAAAGTCTTTTCACTTTTTAAAACTTTAAAAACCAATATGTCATTCTTTTTCACATTTCATGGCTATGAGGATATGATGAAGGGAAAGTGAAACCCACATCTGGGAAGTAGAAGAAGAGAGAAAAAGGGAAGGCAGAGAAGTTTAAACGAGGATTGCTACCTTCTGCTCCCTGAGGGCCACTGTGTGTGTGTGTGTGTGTGTGTGTGTGTGTGTGTGTGTGTGTGTGTGTGTTGAGTGAGAGGAGAGAGAGAGAAAGACTCAACCAGATTTGGGGAAGCCAGAGCATCTCGGGCCCCCAGGAGAACCGAAGCTGCAGGTTTGAAGCTGGGACTGTGTAACTCAGCCTGAGATGATGGTGGGCAGGCACGTGAGAAGCCGGGGACGAGGTGAGCCTGAAGCAGTGGTCCTCTCCCCAAAGCCTGGCACACACTGGAATAAGACCTCCTCATATGCCTGGAAGGGAGGGCATGGCTGTTGAGTGTGCAGTGGACCAGCAGGGGCCTGGGTCAGCAGTTGGAGATCCCAAGACCAGGGACACCAGCACCGCAGGTGCCAGCTAGAGGAACCAGCGGATCTTCCTCCAAGCATGGAATCAGAAGCATCTCAGCTCTCAACCAGACCGGGAAGGACACTAGTCCCTCTGTGGAGATCAGTGTGGATCCGGCAAACAAGCATGGGCCATCATCCACCCCAGGGTCCTGTAAACCAGCGGTCCCCCAGCTTTTTGGCACCAGGGACTGGTTTCATGCAAAACAATTTTTCTGCAGACAGTGGCAACGGAATGGTTTCAGGATGAAACTGCTCCACCTCGGATCATCAGGCGTTAGACTCTTATAAGGTGAGTGCAACCTAGATCCGCCGCATGCGCAGTTCTCAATAGTGTTGGCCTCCTGAGAATCTAGTGCAGGCACTGAGCTGACAGGAGCTGGGCTTACAGGAGCAGAGCTCAGGACATAACGCTTGCTTGCCCACCACACCTTCTGCCGTGCAGCCCAGTTCCTAGTAGGCCACGGACCAGTACTGGCCCAAGGCCCAGGGATTGGTGACCCCTGCTATAAACCACATATACCCCAGTAACCCCAGAGGCCATGCTGGAGGGGAGCAGGCAGGAGGAGAAGAAGAGGAAAAGACCTCAAGGGACCCAGCACTTATCTAAAGGAACTGTTTAAATAATGGAATTGGAATAAACTGGACTGAGTTAGGTGTTTCCTCTGCCATGGCTCAAGCTGTGTCCCCTGAAAAATTCATATGCCAAACTACTTAAAAGGTGACTATATTTAGGCCAGGCATGGTGCCTCACACCTGTAATCCCAGTTCTTTGGGAGGCTGAGGCAGGAGGATCACCTGGGGTCAGGAGTTTGAGACTAGCCTAGCCAACATAATGAAACTCTGTCTCCACTACAAATACAAAAATTAGCTGGGTGTGGTGATGCACGCCTGTAATCCCAGCTACTTGGGAGGCTGAGGTAGGAAAATCACCTGCACCCGGGAGGCTGAGGTTACAGTGAAGTGAGATTGAGATCATATCACCACACTCCAGCCTGGGAGACAGAGCAAGAGAAAGGAAAAGAAAGAGAAAGAAAGAAAAGGAAAGTAAGAGAAAGAAAGAAAGAAAGAAAGAAAGAAAGAAAGAAAGAAAGAAAGAAAGAAAGAAAGAAAGAAAGGAAGGAAGGAAGGAAGGAAGGAAGGAAGGAAGGAAGGAAGGAAGGAAGGAGGGAAGGAAGGGAAAGAAAGAAGAAGGAAGGAAGGGAGGAAGGAAAGAAAGAGAAAGAAAGAAAGAGAGAGGACTATATTTACATAGGGCCTTTAAAGACGTGATTAAGTGAAAACGAGGTCTTTAGGGTGGGCTTTTATCTAGCCTGACTGGTGTCCTTATGAGAAGAGGAAATTCAGCCACACAAATAGCAGGGATGTGTGGATGCAGAGGAGAGATCACCTGAGGACATAGCAAGAAGTCAGCCCCCTGCAAGTCCAGGTGAGAGACCTCAGGAGAAACCAGACCTGCTGATACATTGACCTTGGACTTCGAGCGTCCAGAACTGTGAGAAAATAAATATCTGTTGTTTAAGCCCCCCGGTGTATGGTACCTCACTATGACAGTCCCAGTGGATAAATACACTCTGCCCCCACCCCCAGACTCGCCCACCTAAATCTACCCAATAGGGCGGGATCTTGAGGAAAACCAAACCTCTTAATAGGAATACAAGGAAGCTCTATTTTTCAACTTTGCTCAAATCATTTGTAAAACAAATGTTTTACAACTTTAAAAGAAAAACTTTACTTACAAATAATCTGCTCGCATTTATCTAGTCATTTGAAGAAGGGGAAAGAAAATCTTTACTCACTAACCCTGGACATATTCAAAAGCCAAAAACCCCACTTTATTTCTTTAACATTTCTAATGTGATGGTTTTTAAAAGAGGTTAAATTAGCACAATGTATTCCAAACTAATGGAGTTCACCATATTTTCATTTCAAAGTCAGTCTTAGAGAATTCTAGTTTCATTCTGTCTTTCATTCCGTGAAACTGAAAGGTCATATTTTTCCACTAAAAAATGCCCCTGAAATTAACTTCCGAAGTATTTCCTCACAAGCGGTATTTGAAAGTATGTTGCTTTTTTTGTTCCTCGTCCCTACTTCTGTTTTAATATGTTAAATCTAAAAACAGAGATGAGGAATTTCCTCATGAATATTTCTACTCAGGGACAGGATTTGAAAGGAAATGAGACAGACGCGGCCAGCCCTTGGTGGGGGCCGCCCTCCGTCTTTGTTCAGGCCCAAGCCTTTCCTTCCTCGTTGTAAGTAGGACACTCGGTGCCTTCGCCGCTTGGCTCATTCGAGCTGAACTGTGCAGAACAAAACCACTGCCTCCGACAGGGACACGGAGCCTGGACATTGGGTGCCCCCGACTGCGCGTCCGTGGAAACGTTTGCCAAGTCTTTAACAGTTGCAGCGGATTAAATGCAGCTTCCTAATGGTCACGGCTTCCTCGGGCAATCATTTCATTCATCACAGGCCCCGTCTGACAACTATTAGGATCGAGGCCAAACACCTTCCTAAGTTGGTCTGGAAAGAGGCGTTTCTAAGCTCCTGCTCCTTCCCCGCAGACTAACCCACTGGCGTCTCGCAGCACACCCATCAATAGCTGGAAAGCCGGACCTTGTTCTTGACCCGAGGATTCTTCCGGCTAGTGACAGTCTCCCCTCGCCTTTCCAGTCCAGATCTGTCTGTCTCAGAGAATGAGTGGATTCAGTACAAGGCTCCCGGAGACATGCAAATGCAAAAAAGAAATGAGCATTTGGACAGAACGTGTCAAGTCAATGAAGACGGCGTGGGGATGCTGGAAGGATCAGGAGGATGGTGAAGTTTTGTGGGGTCGGAGAAGGACGGCGGGTCATCTATGGTACGAAGAGGCAGCTGCGGTTCTCTTCCTTTGAAATCTATTGCTCTTCCAAAAACAAGATTCCCTGTTTAGTGGTCAAGAATCCCAAAATGCAGGCCAGGCGCTGTGGCTCATGCCTGTAATCCCAGCACTTTGGGAGGCTGAGGCGGGTGGATCATGAGGTCAGAAGTTTAAGACCAGCCTGGTCAACACAGTGAAACCCCATCTCTACTAAAAAGACAAAAAAAAATACCCAGGTGTGGTGGTGGGTGCCTGTAATCCCAGGAACTCGGGAGGCTGAGCCAGGAGAATCGCTTGCACCCGGGAGGCGGAGATTGCAGTGAGCCAAGATCGTGCCTTTGCACTCCAGCCTGGGCGACAGTGCAAGATTGTCTCAGGAAAAAAAAAAAAAAAAAGAATCCCAAAAACCCGTGATAAAAATTGCCATGTCACTTTTTGTAAGACATCCGTTTTCTCTTTATTTTCAAAATAAAGATTCTCTACCCTCTTCTTCCTCCTCCTTCAGTAAAATGTTACGTCTGAGCATGGTTAAAATTCAAGAGGTATAAAAAGAAATACCGTAAACCAGTATTTTTTTTTAATGCGGAAATACTTCCCTTAAAGCATAAAGTACAGAAACATTGTTAAAAAAAAAAATGCCATCTTTATCCTCAATTCTCCCTTTGAAGACAGTTTATTACCAGTTGTGTGTGTTTACTTCCAGAGATGTGTTATTGGGTTGTGCAAAAGTAATTGCGGTTTTTGTCATTAAAAGTAATTGCAAAAACCGCAATGACTTTTGCACCGACCTAATGTACATTAAGTATATGCTAACATGTTATTTTGAGCTCCCCAGAAACAAAACAAGATTTGCAACCCAGCGAAAGACCATCCTGGTGTTCCTAAGGAGAAACGCGAGGTCATGATGTAGATTATGTAAGGCCATAAGGCTCCCTCCCAGATATTTTGATCCCTGTAGAATTCTTTCTGGGATTGTCCTGTTTTTCCATGGGTCAGAAGACACATCCATCTCTGAGTAGGTGAGGCGGAATAAAATAAAATCTTATTCAGACGATTTCCAAGTCTAAATGGTGGGCACAAACAAGTCAATTATTTTGCCAGCAGCACCTACAAGGAATCCATCTTTTGTCTACAAATGCAAATCAATCAGTGTTTTGGTCAGCTCCGGCTGCTATGAGAAAATACCATAGACTGGATGTTTCAAACAACAGATTTATTTTCTCACAGGTCTGGAGACCAGAAGTTCAAGATCAAGGTGCTGGCAGGGCTGGTTTCTGGTGAGTCCTCTCCTCCTGGTTTGCAGACCGCCACCTTCTAATCCTGTCCTCACGTGGACCTGGCATTTCCTATGTGCATGAGAGGATAGAGAGAGAGAAAGAGAGGGAGCTCTCTGGGGTCTCATTTCTTATAAGGACACTAATTCTGTCAGATCAGAGACTGACTCTTGTGACCCCATTTAACCTTAATTACCTCCTTAAGACCCTGTCTCCAGATACAGAAGGTCTCCAACTTGCAATGGTTCCACTTATGATTTTCTGACCTCATAATGGTGGGAAAGATCCAAGTTCAGTAGAGAACATACTTCGAGAGCCCATACACCCATTCTGTTTTTCACTTTCAGTACAGTATTCAATACATTACACAAAATATTCAACACTATTATAAAATAGGCTTTGTGTTAGATGATTCACCGGACAGTACAGTAGGATAATGAAAGTAATCTGAGCAGTACTTTTTTTTTTTTTTTTTTTTGATTTGGGTTTTTTTTTTTTTTTCTTTTTTTTTTTTTTTTTTTTGAGATGGAGTCTTGTTCTGTTGCCAGGCTGGAGTACAGTGGCATGATCTCAGCTCACTGCAGCCTCTGCCTCCCAGGTTCAAGCAATTCTCCTGCCTCAGCCTCCCGAGTAGCTGGGACTATAGGCAGGTGCCACCACGCTTAGCTAATTTTTTTTTGTATTTTTAGTAGAGACAGGATTTCACCATGTTGGCCAGGATGATTTCAATCTCTTGACCCCATGATCCGCCCACCTCGGCCTCCCAAAGTACTGGAATTACAGATGTGAGCCACAGTTCCTGGCCTCTGAGCAGCTTTAAGGTTGGTGAGGCTAAGCTATGACATGCAGTAGATTACGTGTACTAAATGCATTTTTGACTTAAAACATTTCAACTTATGATGGGATTATCAAAGCATAACCACATCTAAAATTGAGGAGCACCTATATAATCAAATCAGGGGTTAGGGCTTCAACATATGAATTTGGCAGGGGTGGAGGAAGGACACAATTTAGTTCATAACAGTTAGCAGCATTGATAACTATTTTAATAAAATAATAACGGCTACTATGTAAGTGTCAGGCAATGTACAGCATGCTTTATGCATATTACTTAGAGTCCTCAAAATAACTCCATGAAATGGGCATTATTATCACCAGAATGATTGAAACTAGAAATATTTAACAAGTGGTATGATTTGAGCACTGACTAGTCAGAATGAACACCAGCTATAAACAACTGGCTGTGGTTCCAGTGCATGCTGGCCAAAGATGAGCCCCAAATCATCGAGTTGCTCAGGTAAAGAAGGAGGGGACTGGAGAGGAGAAGGGAACTGGACAAGCCCACACAGCCGGCAAAGGAGGGAGCAGGGACACGTCTGTCTTATTCAACGTTATTTTGCCTCTCCGCTACCTCGCCGGGAGATATCTGTGGGAGATCCCCATATTTCTCTACTTTGGTGAGTCTTTGAGTGTTCTGAGTTATTTCCATCATGTTCACAACTCAGTGACTGTGCCTGCCATGGCAGAGGCTGGTTTGGGATTGAGTCAGTTTGGCCACTGACTCCTCTCTGAATAGACCTAGACCCTGGTGGCAGGGGATCGTCTTTGCTGTCCATGCTGGCTCACAGTTGACACTATTGCAGTGTTTCTGTATCTGGGTCTTTGCATTGGGCCAAGCTGTCTTTTTCCAGAAGACATATCCGAGTCTTTGGGATCATTTGCCTTCTTTCATGAATTTGACCTCTACCATCAATCTAGATTCAGGTGCGTGCTGACTCACCATACCCATTACTTGCTGCCTTTGTTCCCTAACCTGACCTGATCTTGGGACTCAGGCAACAACCTGCTTTTCCATCACAAAGTACCCAAACACCACACACAATGCTGTCTGTGTGCCCCCTTTCCCTGCCAAATTCTTTTTTGCGCTACTTCAATCTCAGCTGCGGACACTTTTCCTCCAAAGTCCTTTAATCCCCTTCCCGATGAGCTCCTCTTCCTATTCTAAGTGCCCCTCATTCTTTCTCTCTGTTTCTTTTGTTTTTTCTTTTTGTTTGTTTTTGATTTGTGAGACAGAGTCTCGCTCTGTCACCCAGGCTGGAGTGCAGTGGCATGATCTTACCTCACTCCAACCTCTGCCTTGTGGGTTCAAGCAATTCTCCTGTCTCAGCCTCCCAAGTAGCTGGGATTGCAGGTGCATGCCACCACGTCTGGCTAATTTTGTTTCTTCTTTCTCCCATGTTCGTCCTTTTCTTCTTCTTCTTTTTCTTTTCCCTCTATTTTAAAATTGTGTTAGCACATACCCAAAGAGCAGCCTTCACTTGGTATTTGGGACTTAGGAACATCCCTGTCTCCTGGGCTGTGAGGGCAGAGAGCATCTGTGGGCCATTCTATAAACCTTTCTGTCAGTCAGTCATACCTACAAGCAACCAGAATTAGGTCATTTACAAGGCACCTTCATTAAAGATTAAAAAGCAACCTTGCCTATCCCAAATTTTACCACACTTCCCCCCAAATGTCACCTTGTCCAGAGGGAAGGAGAAATACTATGTGACTGGAAAATCTGCTATCATATTCAAACGGGGACCAGCTCTACTTCTTCAAAAAAAGTTCCACTGTGCAAACAATTCTATGGCCCTACATCCTGCTGTACTCATTGTTACTAGAATAAATATTTGTAGTACAAGCAGAACTTTGTTCTGAGGATAAATCCAAAGGATACTTAGCATTTTGACAAATGAAAAGCCAGCTTTTAGCTGCCCTTTGATGCATACTGGATATTGTGTTTTCTTTTCTGGGTTATGTATTATGTACAAATTCTAGGCACTCTTTGACAAGAACTTGTAATGGCAAATCATCTTTTGACAATGACTCTAGAGAGCCTTTCTGTCTCCAGAAAGTATCCCTCTATGGCTCTAAAGGTCTCAGTCTCAGGGTGATGTCCTGGACACTTTTCTTTTGCACCGTAAATGAAATGACAGTGTGTCTTGTCAGTCTCACCATGTTGTAAAACTGTCTGTTTCTTGGACTGTGGCTAGTCCCAGGAACAGAAAGGCATGACGTTCACAGCTGAAACTTCCTCATGGGGGCCTGCTGTATGGCCTCAGGCCTGAGAATTGCTCTGAGGAGGGACTCATTTTCCACATTTGCACTGCAGAAGTCAACACTCAGTGATCAAGGGACATCCTGGAAAAGTCAGTATAGATCCGGAACCAAAAACCCAGAAGTGATTCCAGGCTGCTGCCCAAGAGCTAACATGCATTCATTTGTTCACCACTCAGCAAATATTTATTGAGCACCATCTCTGTTGTAAACACTGTACTGTAGAGTCAGTATAGATTCTGAAAACCAGGCCTCAGGGAGCTGACCGGTCCCGTGGCTCTTTGCAGTGAATTATCATCCTGGGCACCGATGGGCAGTGGTGTGAGCCTGCTGAGCCAGAGGGACAATGAGCTGCTCTGACAATACCCAATAATCAAGGTTCTCCAAGGAGCCTCCCCTGCTGCACCTGAAACGCTTCAGATGAACTGCAGCTTTTGAAATATCCTCTTCATGTGTCAAAGGAATTATGAATTTTTTTCCTACAGTACAAAGATAAAAAAACAGGAGCCTGACAAGCAGGACCTATACCTAAGGTTAAGGGGAAGACTGCCTAGGGTCCACACTTGAGAAATCATTTTTTAAAATGTTTAATCTTGTTAGGACGGACTTCTGTGACTGCTGCCAGGGTCTCTGAACACTCAGCAAATAAATACAGATGATATTTATTTGCTCAAGTTAATGCTATTGTAATAAATGTAAAAGGGTCACTGTCTTTCCCCCAAGCTTCTACCTCCTTCAAAATAATCTTTCCTGCAGCGTATCTTCTTTGGCTCTGGGAGACATAGCCAATGAAGTCTTTATTTCTTTTGAACTTGATGCCATCTGCCTTCAGCAAAAAATTGCCCTAGTATTGTTTTTGAAGGAAATTATTTGAAAATTTCAAAAGTCAGTTCTGGCCTTATATTTTATTTTTCTTTTTAGAAAAACCTCTAGCCATTCAATGACCAACTTTCTGCCTATCACTTTCTCATCTGTCTACTTGCTTTAAAGTAAATCATGTGTCAAATCACTATGTTTTGCTCAAAGACGGAGCTCATATGTATATACACTTTGGTCCCGTAAGGTTATGATGGAGCTACCCTAAATAGGTGTGCCATTTAAAAAATGTTTACATTGTACTTTTACTGTACCTTTTCTATGACGCACAAATACTTACCATTGTGTTTTAATTGCCCACAGTATTCAGTACAATCACATGTTACACAGGATTTGTAGCCAGGAGCAGTAGGCTGTGCTGTACAGCCTAAGTGTGCAGTAGGTTATACTATCTAGGTTTGTATGAGTACATCTGTGACATTCAAATAACAACAAAATTGCCTAATGACACATTTCTCAGAATGTATCCTTACTTAGTGACACTTGATGGTAATGATGATTCTTAAAAGACAGGGGAAGAGGATGAGGAATGACTTATTTTCACTCCAGTGACTAAAACACAATAAACTTCCTATTTCTGAGTGGCACTCAGAAAAATGATTTCTCCTTTTCTTTTTTATTATTCCAATATTCTTTTTCTGTTTTTGAGATGGAGTCTTGTTCTGTCGCCCAGGCTGGAGTACAGTGGCATGATCTTGGCTTATTGCAGCCTCCACCTCCCAGGTTCAAGGGATTCTTCTGCCTCGGTCTCCTGAGTAGCTGGGACTATGGGCATGTGCCACCACACCCAGCTAATTTTTGTATTTTTAGCAGAAACAAGGTTTGACCATATTAGGCCAAGCTAGTCTCGAACTCCTGATCTTAACTGATCCACCCTCCTCGGCCTCCTAAAGTACTAATATTATAGGCACGAGCCACCACACCCAGCCTTATTTTTCCAATTTTCTAGACAATATTTAAAGAATGGAGTGGATTGGTATGCTAAAATCCCAGCTTATCTACTGCCCAGAAAATACCCTTTAGTTGATGCAATGAGAGATGATCCAACTATGTTGACAGGTGACCCAGTCTTTCAGCTACCTCTGCTTTCTTTTCCTGGGTCATGGGGAGATTTAAGGTAAGTATACAGCGCTGAAGGTGTAGGCGTGGCCCAGGTGTAACTCTTTGAACCAGCGTTCCCTTTAACGTGACAGGTCAGCTGCTCCTTTTACAGCTGACCTACCACTTGCTTGGAGAATACTTTAGCAGGAAGCCACTTGGTTGTACAGTGGGAATCTCTTTGAGGTGCACAAATGTTCTTGGCCTGAATCCCAATCCCAGGAGCCTCAGGTGTGAGGTGAGATTGGGTGTCAGGTAGGATGGGCCCCATAGCCTAACGAAACCTACTGGCATTCATTCTAGTTTCACATTCAACTGTAGCCAAAACCTTAAAGGGAGCCATTTTACCAAGCTCTAGACATGAATACTCTGCACGTTGACAACATAGCTTTGAGTTCAGCTACCTCCTGAAGTTGCTGGCAAATTGCTGTTCACAGAAAAATTCTTTCTGCCATGTACTTCAGGATTTCCCATTTTCAAATTCAGACAACATTCTGCTATAACAAAGTTATTTTAGGATTAATTTATTAAAATGTCACTGTGTTTCATTGCCTGACATTGCAAATGTAATTCTGGAAATCGTATCACTATACCAAAGAGGTTGAGTTCTTCTAACACCAAGAGGACAATTCTTATAGGTCTTATAGGTTGTTACCTATGTGCAATTTTGTAATTACTTTCTGAAGGTTTTTATCACAGTAACTAAGAGAAATTCATTGTTTTTATCGCTCAAGGAAGGATTCAGGAGCTTGTTTAAAGAGAAACACAAAATAGTTTCCTAACTGGTACATCCATAAGGGTACAGATAAGCTGGTTTGGAAGCATCCAATCTAGATGGAAATTTGCCTCTGCACCAGATTTTCTTGGTGAGACCTGTGGATAGGAAAGGGAGGTGATAAAAAAAAAAAGGAGGAGAGGGGTAAAGTGCAACTCCACACACAGGCAGTCAGCCCCAGGAGGACTGGAATGTCCTCATGATTCTGCCGTTTAACTCACTCACTCCGCTGATCATCATGTGTGGCTGTTCTCTTCCTGAAAGAAGGAAACACATACAAACGTTCATTGTACCCTTGCTCTGTGGAAGCCATGTGCTACGTAAACTCTTTGGAGGAAGACAAGGGAATATAAGAAACAGTTTTGAAGCCATTGATTTAGCAGGAGTGATGTTAAGCACCATTAAAGACAGTAGGGCAGCCTGGGCAACATGGCACAACCCCATCTCTACAAAAAATGCAATAATTAGCCAGTCGTGGTGGTGTGCACCTGTAGTCCCAGCTACTTGGGAGGTTCAGGTGGGACCTCTTGAGCCCAGGAGATTGAGGCTACAGTGAGCTGTGATCGTGCCACTGCACTCCAGTCTGGGCAACAGAGCAAGACTCTGTCTCAGAGAGAGAGAGAGAAAAAAAAAAGGGTGGGGGGAGAGAGAGACAGAGAGAGAGAGAAGGTAATGTGGATGTCAGTGTAGTGTTTTGGTACCCGTTCCCTTCAAATCTGCTCCTTGGGGCAGGGCGCCATGGCTCACACCTGTAATCCTAGCACTTTGGGAGTCTGAGGCGGGCAAATCACAAGCATCCTGGCCAACATGGTGAAATCCTGTCTCTACTAAAATACAAAAATTAACTGGGCATGGTGGCACTCCTGTAGTCCCAGCTACCCAGGAGGCTGAGGCAGAGGAATCACTTGAACCTGGGAGGCGGAGGTTGCAGTGAGCCTAGACTGCGCCACTGCACTCTAGCCTGGCCACAGACTCCGGCTCAGAAACAAAAACAAAAAAATGGCTCTTTGGGCTTCCTACATGTGCTTAAATGAACGGGAATTAACTGACTAGTTAGTTCCAAAGTACTGAGGACCCCTTCTCCTGGGCAACAGAGCAAGAATCTGAGAGAAAGAGAGAGAGAAGAAGGAGAAGAGAGAGAGCGGTTCTTCCTTCCACAAGCAGCACTTGGACCCTGGAAGACCAAGTAGGGATTCCCTCACCTGCCTTCCTATCCCCCATTGGGTGGCTGGGCACATGGAGGAAGGAGATTCCAAGTCCTTGTCTCTAACAGTTTCAGAACAAGTAGTTGGACCAGAGAATTCACAGTTCAGAAGGCAGGGAAAACCGGAAGAATTTTGCTCACTGCTACGTTCCCCAGGGCCAAGTGTTGAGTAGGAACTCAACAGAGCTGACTGAATGAATGATTGAATGGAGCATGACATAGAGTAAGAATTTCTGTTTGTACTTTATGCACCTAAGGGATTAGATTCCTGAAAGAAGGAATTCAGGAGTGGATTCCATTAGGTGCATAAAATACAAACAGAAATTCTTACGCTATGTCAAGGAAAATATGGCTTTATTGTAGGTTGAATCAAACATACATAATTAGACTCACATTCTTGCTGCATTTTAAAAAAATCATTGCCACTTCAAAATCAGTTTTAAACATTTTCCTCTTAAGCCATAAAAAGTTACTTCTTTTTAAAAATATATATTTCTAGAACCCTAGATGGCTAATATAGAATAAGTATATTAACTGAGATGACAAAATTGGAGTTACTAGTATTTAAAAATTATGTTTGGATAAAACCTATTTTATTTTACCTAATCAAACAATTAAGTATTTCCAATGGAATGTTGCTTGTTTGGAATACAAAGTACAAGTAAAGCTCTCAGATTTTTTTTTTTTTTTGGTTGTTTTTATTTTAAGAATTGACCGACTATCAGTTACCTTATTTGTATATTACAGTGCAAGTACATTGATTTATTGAAACCACTCTTTAGAAGTAATGACAAGAAACGAATCATCCATGATGCCGTATCTAGCTATTTGATTTATGTTATGTGTAACTACCCATTTTGAGGAAGAGGAATAAAAGGGAAATTTGGTTTTGTATTAAGACCATTTGCAGCTAGATGTAGTGGCTCACACCCGTAATCCCAGCACTTTGGGAGGCGCAGGCAGGAAGATCACTTGAACCCAGGAGTCTGAGACCAGCCTCGGTAACATGGTGAGACCCTGTCTCTATTTTTATAAAAATAAAAAACAAACAAGAAAGCATCGTTTGTACCAGAAACCATGACCTCTTTTCAAGGCTGTCTTCTGACTGACTAGGTATCTGTATCTATCAGTTCTCCCACTCCCATTTTTAGAGTTCTCATCTGTTTTCTAAAATAGGATTTTATTATTTCTTGGGACTACAGAAAAACATTATGCTAACTATAAAAAATTGCAGATAAGTGAAATAAAAAAGTTAAAATATTCTTACTCCCCAATCACTGTTAAGAGTTTGATATAGACCAGGCGTGGTGGCTCATGCCTGTAATCCCAGCACTTTGGGAGGCTGAAGTGGGTGGATCACTTGAGGTCAGGAGTTCAAGATCAGCCTGGCCAAGACGGTGAAACCATGTTTCTACTAAAAATATAAAAATTAGCCGAGCTTGGTGGTGCACGCCTGTCATCCCAGCTACTCAGGAGGGTGCAGTGGGAGGATCCCTTGATCCCGGGAGGCAGAGATTGCAGTGAGCCAAGATCGTGCCACTGCACCCCAGCCTGGGCGACAGAGAGAGACTCTGTCTCAAAAGCAAAAAACAAAACAAACAAACAAAAAAGGAATTTGATATATATTTTTCTTCTAGTTTTTTTCTAAGCTTACATTTAAAAGTAACATATATTACACATACTGGCTTTTTTTTTTTTTTGCAATGTTCTTTTTTCATTTAATATATTTCCATGTCAATCTTGTCTGGAACAAATGACTCACCATAAGTTATTTTGCAAAACTCAGATTAAGGGAATTTGGGGCAAACATAGGGAGGAAAATGTTTTGGACAAGGTAACATAAATGATGTAAATGCAGAAAATAATGCTAATTTTCCCTAATTTAAGAATTGTTCTTTTTTTTTTTTAAAGACCCTGTAGTATACTGCAGCTTGGATTAAATAGAATGAAGAGATAAAAAATGACAACAGTGAGTTCATTTTAGGGTGACTTCATCTCCCCATCCACCTCCCCACCTCTCATAGAGTTAAGCAGGGTACAAGTGACTTTTATATGACGGCTGATTTTCCATACAGTAGATTTAGTTTTCTGGCACTTATGATGTACTTTTTTAAAAAAGGATGTTATTACTGTTGACAATTTGTGTTATGAAAGAATGCACTTCCTGGGCTGGGCACTATGGCTCATACCTGTAATCCCAGCACTTTTGGAGTCCAAGACGGGCAAATCATCATGTCAAGAGATCGAGACCATCCTGGCCAACGTAGCAAAACCCCGTCTCCACTAAAAATACAAAAATTAGCTGGGCGCGGTGGCACGTGCCTGTAGTCCCAACTACTCAGGAAGCTGAGGCAGGAGAATTGCTTGAACCTGGGAGGTGGAGGTTGCAGCGAGCCAAGATTATGCCACTGCACTCCATCCTGGAGACAGAGTGAGACTCTGTCAGAAAGAAAGAAAAGAAAGAATGAAAGAAAGAAAGAAAGAAAGAAAGAAAGAAAGAAAGAAAGAAAGAAAGAAAGAAAGAAAGGAAGGAAGGAAGGAAGGAAGGAAGGAAGGAAGG
>NW_016107372.1:8500773-8518477 GCF_001604975.1 Cebus imitator | reverse complement strand
AGAAAGAAAGAGAAAGAAAGAAAGAAAGAAAGAAAGAAAGAAAGAAAGAAAGAAAGAAAGAAAGAAAGAAAGAAAGAAAAGAAAGAAAGAAAGAAAGAAAGGAAGAAAGGAAGAAAGGAAGGAAGGAAGGAAGGAAGGAGGGAAGGGAGGGAGAGGGAAAGGAAAGAAAGAAGGAAAGAAAGAAAGAGAGAGAGAGAGGGAGGGAGGGAGGGAGGGAGGAAGTAAGTAAGTTCCTATCAGTCCTTCACCCCTAATTTAACAGGGCTTTCCATAATTTTTATTAACTATAAATTTTTTTTCTAATCCTAATATAATGGAGTAACTGGACAATTTACTGCCTTGTAGCCTAGGAGGAATGACATGCTTTGACATCTGAAGTTAGTGTTTTTGAAGACAGACAACCCAACAGAACACCTAGAGAAACACATTGCAAAAATGAATCCACCGGACATGGATAAAGACCAGCTGTACTGTTACCCGTGGAATTACTCTCCCTGGCTGGTGTGTCTGAGGCAGCTCCGTGCCTCCCACCAGCTTTAGACAGCATAATGGTGTGCAGTGCCAGGTTTTGATCTGTCTCCACTGTGGAGATGGATTAGAATCCATTGAAAGAACCGAGATTGTATTAATATTTTGAAACCTGTGAATTATAATTTTCTTTCATAAGTGTGGCGCAAATCAGAACTTGACAGCTGCTGTTGCTTCAAGGCAGTGTCTGAAGTTGAATGTGTTCCACGTGTCATTTGCCATCATTTGCCTTCCTGGTCACATCATCCGGCAAGTGGGTGACAACCTGTGAATGCTGGGAATCCTTGCCACACAGCTGAGGAATCAGAACAGAGGCTGAGTGACACCCTCTTTAGAGCTCAGGGACACCTGCTCAATGAAACCAGTTCATCAATTCATCCAGCGTGTATCTTTTCGTATTTCTGGCAGTGACTTTTACCACCATTTTGACGAGTCCAAGTGCAAACATCTTCTGTTAGAACAAATAGGAACTCTCTGGGCACGTTGATAAAGCTGTCTGGCTAGGAAAAATAATGTATTATGTGTTTGGATAATTTAAAATGTTGTTCCGTGATTGAGACATAGTGCTAAAGTATGTACATTAACTGAACCAGTCATTTCAAATTAATATGGATAGTCAAGAAGTACAATGACAAATACATGGACACTTTGGCTCTGTCTCCATTCTTCTTCACCAAAGTGAGCTCTTTCATTAGCTTCATGTATAACCTCATCCCAGTGTTTATGTATGTGAAAAAATGATGCATTTTTATTTTCCACTTTTTCTACTCAAAAGATTGTACAATAACCTGACTGCTCTGCCTTTTGTTCTTTTATGTAAAATATCTTACAGACCTTTCTCTATCACCGTGAACATCCTTATTTTTAAATGTCATTTATTTATTTAAATATTCTTATAAGTATCCTTTATGAAATATTTAAATATTTAAATAGATAAAATTTATTTGTTTATTTAAAATAAATTTTATTTATTTTATTTTTGAGATGGAGTCTTGCTCTGTCCCCACGATGGAGTACAGTGGTGCAATCTCAGCTCATTGCAACCTCTGCCTCCTGGGTTCAAGTGATTCTCCTGCCTCAGCCTCCTCAGTAGCTGGGATTACAGGTGCCTGCCACCACTACCGGCTAATTCTCGCATTTTTAGAAGAGATGAGGTTTCACCATGTTGGCCAGACTGGTCTCAAACTCCTGATCTCAAGTGGGAATAAACAAATTATATTCATTTTGGCCCGCTTCGGCCTCCCAAAGAGCTGGGATTAAAGGCGTGAACCACCACACCAGCCTTTACTTGTTTAAACAGTTTTATTGAGATATAATTCACATACTATGCCATCACCATTTGAAGTACACAATTCAATGGCTTTTTCTATATTTACAGAGTTGTGCATCCATCACCACAATCAATTTTATTGCATTTCTGTTGCCTCCAAAAGAAGCCCCGGGCCTTTTAACCACCACTTCCCCAGCCTCCCCACCCGGCTCCCGCTCCTTTGCCCAAGGCAACCACCAATCTACTTTCTATCTCTGTAGGTTGCCTATTCTGGACATTTTATAGCACTGGAATCATACAAAATATGGTCCTTTGTGACTGGCTTCTTTCAGGCGACATAATGCTTTCAAAGTCCATTCATGTTGTCCCCTTGTTCTTTTGATGCATAGTACTTTATCATACAGAAGAACTACGGTGTGGTTTGTTTGAACAACCATCCCCTTATTAGACACATAGGTTGTCCCCGGTCACTGCTCTTTCAAGCAACGCTGCAGTGAATAACCTTGAACATATGTGTTTTCCTATGTGTGCTGGTACATATGCATAACACATATCCAGAACTGAGATTTTTTTGGAGCAGATAGTAACTGCAAATGTAATTATGTTCGATAGTGCCAAATCACTATATGACACTCGCACCAGCCGTGTATGAGAAGCCTGTTTCCTCTAGCCTTGCCAGGATTGCATGTCGTCAAACTCTTAGGTTTTTGCTAATCTATGGGTTGAAAAAACAGAGCATCTCCATGTGGTTTTCATTTGCATATTTCTTATTATGGTTGAGATTGATATAGGTAGTTATTGACAATTCTTGGGAGATCCTTGTTTGAACTACAATTTTTTTGGCTTCATCAGAGTGGTGGTTGCTGTCTGTTAGCTATGATAATTTGATTTTCCACAGTGTTTGATTTTTAACATCTTTTACATATTGTATTTTTGAACTGACAGTTATAATGAAGATATATATTTTAAGCATAATTATTTTCATAACAAAAGTATTAAAATGAATATAATTTGTTTATTCCCAAGTCATTTTGCTCTTATTTTCCTAGAATAATTTAATAAGAAATTAATTATCTTTCAATAGTTAAGGTTATTTTGGTTGGCAACATAACTGTCCTTATTATGAAACTGCAATCCACATTAAATAAAAACAAAACATCTGTTTGCTACCCACTGAACTACTTTATTTTATGTTAGGTGCCTGTCAGCAGTCCCATTTGGAATTTCTTAGAAAAAATAAGTTTTAGTATTTCCTGAAGAAAGAAAAAATGCTCTTTCTCTAAATAGTCTCCCTCCTTCATTACACATTTTCTCAGGGGAGTTAATTCTTTTGAAACTAAGTTTTCTTTAAGGAGTAAGCAAATCTGTATATGTTCAGATTCATTTAAGCTTATTGTACTGAAATTCTGGGACTTCTGCACAAATTAGTTGTATTTTTTCTTAGCAGCAAGTCGTGAAAGGTAAATACTTTTCTCTCAAAGAACACTGTTATGCATTGAGGTCTGATCTGCAAATCCACCTAAGAAACTCTGGGGTGCCAAAGCAAGACAGAAGACATTCTTGCATGGATTACGCTACATTTCCTGAAAGCAACAATGTTGAAAGCAGGGCTGATGGCCAGGCCCTTAGGACTCTGACATAAACATTCCCAAAGCAAGACCATAAACAAGCCTGCCCTAACTTGTGCATGGACTAATGCTTCACAGAGAACCAGGCATGTGACAGAGAGCCTCAGGTAGCAGGTGTCAGAGTTTGGAACAGGTGAGTAATTGCAATCGGAAGCGGGTAGAAGTGCTCTGGAGGGTGCCGGGGTGGTGGTCATCGAATCTCTGAGACAGCTTCCTAGCCCCTGCAGCAGGAAGCTCTTCTTCCCGTAAGTCAGAATCACTTGCATAAGCTGAATCCACTGCGAGGCCGTGCCATTTCTTATTAGGCAATGACAACCACAGCAGCAACACTACTAATACAGAGTGCCAATGTGTTTGACCTCTGCTGGGAGGGGTCAGGATGGGCTCACATTTTTCCCTGCTCTGTGCCTGTCCACAAGTGACTGTGAGAGCACAGGGAAGATCGATTGGTCTGGGGACTACGAGAAATTTTAGCCAGTAGGTGAATTTGCAAGTATAGAACCTGGGATTAACAAGGAGTAACTCATACCATAATCATTGAAAAAAAAAAAGAAAATTCTCCCTCCCCTTTGAGGAAGATAGCAGTGGTTGCAGAAGACATGGAGCAAGTAAACTGATCTACAAAGAAGGGCATCTCTGAGTGTCCCAGGGCGGCCACAGTGGGGACAGCTTGAGGGCCGACGCTGATTTTCTGTGGGCCTCTGGACATGTCATGAAATTTCATCAGCTTCCTCATCAGCAAAACTGACCTAACACTTCCTGACCTACCTTCTTCAAAGGGATGTTTTGAAACTAAAATGTAGGAACTCTAAGGGACTAAATAAATTAAGAGAATGAATTACAAAATAAATAAATAAATATGTAAACCTAAGGACCAAGAGAAGTTGCTTCTGCATGGGAATCATAGTAAAGGTAATTTTTATTTTCTTTGATGCTCTCTAAATTTTTTTCACAATGATTTATCATACGACTTATGTTTATGCTCAGAAAAAAAAATCCTTAAAAGCCAAAAGCACTTGTGAGAATAACAAACATTCCTATGAAACTGCTTGGAAAAGTCCAAATGTTAAAGCTGATTTCATTTTCCTGAAATAAATCAATATAAACATAGGGTTGGTAAACTGAAGTGAATTCCAGCCTGCTCTGTCATGAATGGAAAAACAAGTCTCACCTGGTTTGCATAGTTAATCTTGTTGTCAGAGCCATTTAGCTCAGGGCCACTTTTATACCATTAAAGAAAGTCTCCGGTACTGCACAGACTCTGCCTGTCCCCACCCAGCCCCAGAACTGCCCTTGACTTCATTTGCACTGAAAGAAAAACAAAGGGAAGGAGGGCGAAGCTATTTTCCCTCAACACTTAATAGAACATAAAGGGGCAGGTGATGGGAATCTAGGGCAGTGTATGTCCCAGCTCTCCTAAAAGAAGCCTGCCCTAAACTTCCCCTTGATCTAGTACAGGTAATGCGGTTTTAAGAATCTAACGCTTGTGTACTGATTCCAGGAACAAAATCGACCCACTGCTTAGAAGCACACATCTGTCTCAGCACTTTTGGACAGTGGAGGGTTATCTGATTGGAAAGCGCACTGCCTTCCATAAACAGGCATTTACTTGCTGTCACATTCCTCCCTGTCACTTCAATTGGACATGCAATTCTTTTTCATTTTCTAATCTAAAGTGTTCTATGGTACACTGAGGGCAATTCAACAGCTGGGATGTTTTATGATTGAGATAGCTGGTACGCCATGCTAGGTAATGTGATGCTAAAATAGATTAAAGGGTAAAGCCTCCTTCAGCTCTCCTCTACGGCTTACAAAGAAAGCACAAACCTGCTTAGTATATCTTACCAATTCCTAGACAATTAGGCCCCTTAGAAAAGTCAGTAAAAGGATCACTATGTAAATATTTAAAACCACTTTTAGATATGCCAGAAGAAAGAACCGCCTTGAAGAATTAATAAGGAATGGTCAACATGGTTATGATTTTTGTTTGGTTTTGATTTTTCTTTTTTTTTTTTTTTGGAAACAGGGTCTTGCTCTGTCACCCCGGTAGAAGTGCAGTGGCACAATCATGGCTCACTGCAGCCTTGACCTTGGGCTCAAGTGATCTTCTAACCTCAGCCTCCTGAGTAGTTGGGATTACAGGGGCTGCCACCATGCCCAGCTAAAATGTTTTATTTTTTGTAGAGACGGGGTTCTCACTTCGCTGCCCAGGCTGATCTCAAATTCCTGGCCTCAAGTGATCCTTCTGTCTTGGACTCCCAAAGTGCTGGAATTACAGATTTAAGCCACCGCACCCAGCCACGGTTTGTTAATATGAAGAAATGTAAAGTAATTAATGCTTTCTGAAATGAAAAGCATTGTAACATTTAATCTGTTTACACAAATAACATGCTGTGTAAGCTTGAATTAGAACATGAACTGTGTCCCATGTAGATGTTCACAGAAAAGTCTGTAGTTTCACAATAATCCTTCAAAACATTGCCTCAGAGGAACCCAGAAATGCCAGCCAGCCCACATGGGGAGGGCACAGAGGCCAGCAGGGTTGGAGAAAAGCAAGGGAGTTTGAAGTGAGGGGAGGCAGAGAGTCTGGTGCCTGAACGTTCAATAAAACAGAGATCCCAAGGAAGGGGGCTGACGGATGACAGGCTGAAGGGAATCATGCTTAACTGACAGCTAACACAAATGGTGTGGGTAAAATTTAATTTAATTCATTCGTTTGTTTATTTTTTTTTTGAGATGGAGTCTTGCTCTGTTATCCAGGCTGGAGTGCAGTGGCACGATCTCAGCTCACTGCAATCTCCACCTCCTGGGCTCCAGTGATTCTCCTGCCTCAGCCTCCCAAGCATCTGGGACCACAGGTGTGCACCACCACACCCGGCCCATTTTTCTATTTTTAGTAGAGCCAGGGTTTCACCATATTGGCCAAGCTGGTCTGAAACTCCTGACCTTAGGTGATCTGCCTGCCTCAGCCTTCCTAAGCACTGGAATTACAGGCAGGAGCCACCATGTGTGACCTTGAAAATTTAATTTTAAACAACTTTGCCAACTGGAAGTGCTTATGAATGTAAGAAGCATTTGTTATCATCTTGATAATAATACTTAAAGATCCAGTAATACATATATCATTGAGTCATTTAAATTTCTGTATTAGTTAGAATTCTTTTGCTTGTAAGTGAAAGAAATTCAATCAAACCAGCTTAAGCCACTAAAAATGGTCAGGTAATACAGCAACTTTCTGTACTTTCCACTTAAAATTGCTGTGAACCTAAACCTGTTCTGAAAAATAAAGTTTATTTATGCAAGAAAAATGCCAAGGCTGGAAAAAAAAATGAAGACTACTTTAAAAAGGGGGTGACAGGCAGATCTGGAGGTAACTGACAGTGTAGCTGGAATATTTTTGGAACCCAGATTAATGATTTAGAACAATCTAGAAAAGATCTGCTCCTAAAGCTACCCAAACGCATGAGATCTTGGTTGAAACTTCATAATTTTATATCCCAGATTAATTATGAGGAGATTGCTTTATACAATTCTTTTTTGGGGGAAAAATTCTGTTATTGTACTGTTTTGAGAGACTCACTAAAAAGTTCTTATATGAGTAAGGTAGTTAATCCTGACCCTAAAGATGGAAATTTGGTAGTGGCATTTGTGAGAATATCCTTGGAAGGAAACTGAGTCTGGAATACGGCAAAATTGATGGCAGTAACCCTGGTGGAAAGCAGTCTGTTTTGATTTCTCCATCAATTATTAGGCTTTGGAAAATATTTATTACCACCAAGTACATTTCAAACATCTGAGAAGAGTCTTGAAGATTACCAGACTCTCAGGCTGTTGGAATTTCAAGAGCAAGAAGGAAAAATAAGTGAAAATAAAATGATATAAACTATGGGCCATGAAACAAGGATTTGGTTTTGTGGAACATTCAAATAAATGTAAGGCAAACTATTTTTGCTGACATGTGTAAAATAAGCCTTCCTTTTAAACCATTGGATAGAAGCAGACATCAAAGATGAAATCAAAGAAGGGAGAATCTTGTGTTAACTGAGCTCAGAGGGACCCCCGAAATCATCTCTCTGGCCTTGTCATCTTACAGTTAGAGACACTGAATCCCAGAGAACCCAAGTAACTGGCTCAGCTGAGGCTCTTTCTTCCATGCCTCACTTCTCTTGAAATAAAACACACTGAAAGAGCCAGCAATTCCTAGAAACTCCCCCTTCACTAGAGGGAAAAACAGAAGAAAGAGAAAGAGGAAAAGGAGATCCTTGCTCAGGAAGGAAGTTCCTCTTCCTGTGGCTCAGCCCAAAGTCCCTTCACAGTGAAATTTTCTTAAACTTCAAGCAGGCATGCCTGTTCATCTCATCAGTTACTCCTAATTACGTATCATTAGTAACCAAGGTTCTGTGCCCAGTTACAAATGAGATGGACTTGAATGGATAAATGTGGTACATCTAGACCATGGCTTATTATTTAGCATTAAAAAGAAATCAAGCAATGAAAAGACATCGAGAAAACCTAAATGGATATTATTCAGTGAAAGAAGACAATTGGCAAAGTCTATGTACTGTATGGTTCCAAGTGACATTCTGGAAAAGCCAAAACTATAGAGACAATTAAAAGTATCAGTGGTTTCCAGGGGTTCGGGGAAGGCAGGAATGAATAGGCAGAGCACAGAGCATTTTTAGGACATTGAAAATCCTTTGCATGGCCAGGCGCAGTGGCTCAGGCCTGTAATCCCAGCACTTTGGGAGGCCAAGGCTGGCAGATTACGAGGTCAGGAGTTTGAGACCAGCCTGACCAACATGGTGAAATCTCGTCTCTACTAAAAATACAAAAACTAGCCAGCCATGGTGCTTCACACCTTTAATCCCAGCTACTCAGGAAGCTGAGGCAGGAGAACTGCTTGAACCCAGGAAGCAGAGGTTGCAGTGAGCTAAGATTGTGCCACTGCAATCTAGCCTGGGTGACAGAGTGAGACTCTGTCTCAAAAAAAAAAAAAAAAAAAAAAAAAAAAAAAAAAAAAAAAAAAAAAAAAAAAAAAAAAAAAAAAAAGGAAAGAAAAGAAAATCCTTTGCATGATACTATAATGATGGCTACATGTAATTATACACTTATCTAAACTCATAGACTGTACAACACCAAGAGTGAACCCTAGTGTAAACTGTGGACTTTGGTGATAATGATGTGTCAATGTAGGTTCAGCAATTCTAATAATCATTCCACTCCGGTGGGGGCATTGATAACGGGAAGACCATGCATGTGGGTGAAGGGGGCATGTGGGAAGCATCTGTCCTTTCTCTTAACTTTACTGAGAACCTAAAACTGCTCTAAAAAAAAGTCTTAAAAGAAAGGACTATGAAAAAAATCAGGATTTTAAAAAATGGAATGAATTTGAGGACAGGATGCAAGGAAATGTTAGAAACAGCACCTTATAGATGCATATGAAGAAGAAATAATTGGTTTTTTAAATATTAATCTTAATAAACTTATTGTCTTACTAAAGCAGTTTATGAGGATATATAAATACAAATATAATAAATAATGCTCTATGATCTGAATATCCAAATATTAGTTAGAAGGAGGATAGATGCCTGCAAGCATGAAAGAAAGATTTAGTTTTGGGTTTCTGTCAATTTGTCAAGTGACTTTGGGACATCACCATACTTTGGTTCCAGCTTCTCAGGCCATAAAAAAGGGCAATAAAATTACCCACTGAGAGAAACTCAAAGAAGTGTTCTCATGATTAATGAGTTGATGATGCTAACATGGCTTATACATCTGAGATGAAAGGCTGGGTATAAAAATATAATACCTACCACTGTCGTTATAATTCCTGTTATTGTTCATACACAAGCAAATACGAGTGCGTGTTAGTCACAGCTAAAAATTAGGCCACACAAGAAAAAGAATGAGTACCTTTATGAATTGTGATTTCATTTGCACTAATGTTTTTTTCAGTGTTATTTTGGTGAGATATACAACTTAACCTGAGTTATTGTTATAACAAAATGTCTTTAGAACCTGAATTCCCAGTGAGAGAGTCAGTGTATGTGGAATGTTCCAGTAGCCAGCACTGGAACCCTAGTGCTTCTTGGATCTCAGTTTCCAAGTCAGTAAAATCTAGTTGTAGGATTAAGTGATCTCTGAATTTTCTATTAGCTCTAAGAGTTGACAGTTCTCTATCACTCTTGAGGGCCAATCCTGCCTCTGATGAAAAATAGAACCCCTGAGCCAGGTGTGCTGGCTAATGCTTATCATCCCAGCACTTTGGGAGGCCAAAGCGTGCAGATTCCTTGAGCTCGAAAGTTTGAGACTAGCCTGAGCATCGTGGAAAAACCCTGTCTCTACAAAAAAATACAAACGTTGCGGGGCATGGTGGCATGCGCCTGTGGTCCCAGCTCCTTGTGAGGCTGAGGTGGAGGACTGCTTGACCCCAAGAAGTTGAGGCTGCAGTGAGCCATGATAGTGCCACTGCACACTGTACTTCAGCCTGGGTGACAGAGTGAGACCTTAAAGAAAGAAAGAAAGAAAGAGAGAAAGAGAGAGAGAGAGAGAGAGAAGGGAGGGAGAGAGGGAGGGAGGGAGGGAGGGAAGAAGGAAGGAGGGAAGAAGGAAGGAAGGAAGGAAGGAAGGAAGAAAGGAAGGAGAGAGAGAAAGAAAAGGAAGGAAGGAAGGAAGGAAGGAAGGGAGAGAGAGAGAGAGAGAGAGAGAAAGGAAGGAAGGAAGAAAAAGAAAGAAAGAAAAAGAAAGGAAGAGAAAGAAAGAAAGAAGGAAAAGAAAAGAAAGAAAGAAAGAGAAAGGAAGGAAGGAAGAAAGAGAGAGAAAGGAAGGAAGGAAGAAAGAGAAAAGAAAGAAAGAAAGAAAAGAAAGAGAAAGAGAATAGAAGTTGGGGAAGGTTAGTTATGAAACTGAGCAGTTCAGTGATGTTTTGACACAGCTGTGCTGTAATTCTGGTTCTGCTACTTCATATTACTTGTAGGCAGATTTCCTCACCTGCAAATGGAGCTCAGAGCTCAGTGGTCCTTCAAAAAGTCACTGGAAGGATTACATAGAGGTCTTAGTACCTGTCACGTAGGAAATGCTCAACCAATTGGCCAGATTTTACCAGGCTCTGGAAGGACCTGCCCAGCATTGACTTCATTTGCTCTGGCACCCATGCAACATTCACCAAACACTCATAACGCTCCTAGCAGAGTGCCTCTCACCCTGTAAATGCTCAAGCTAAGCACAGTTTTTTTTTTCCAAGAAAAGTTTGAATTGCTTATTAATTCAAATCATTGTGGGCTTCAAAGAGCCTGCAAAGTGTCCTCTCAAACTATGAAGAATGGCTTTTGCGCTTGGTTCTGATTGTTCATTCCTTCCTTCATTCATTCACCCAAGCACTCATTCATGTATCACTTATTTATCTGTATCTCTGTGATGCGCTGTGTATAGTGCTGAATGCCAAGAAACAGTTTTGAACTGGACAAAATCCCTCAGAGACCTTAACTTCTAATGACATCTAAATTGCTTCTTCTGTCTTCTCCTTCTCTGAACTCTCTTCTGCTTGTTTCCCATTGCAGCCAGGGACCTTTGAGGTGACACAGCTCCCCAAATTGGGATTCGTTTGGAAAGTGGAGAAGGTTCCTGTCTCTCTCTGTCGCACTGGCTCTGTGTCTGTGACAGTATGCACTGTACTTAATCATGACACATACCAACTACATTTTTGGTTTTCTTTGCCGAGCATGACACGAAATGCGTTGTTTTTTATTATCTCCTTTAATCCAACCCAATGGAGTAGGTAGTAGGTATAATCACTAGCTCTTTTTGCAGATGTGGAAACTGAGGCATAGGAAGTTTAAAGCAACTTGCCCAAGTTACAGGGCCAGTAAATGTTTGATCTGAGATTTGGAGGCTTCAACTCAGAATTGCCTAGCTCTGTGTTTTTCCCATGTCTCACAGAGGCTTGAGTGAAATATTTGTTTGGGTTTCTACTTAGAGGCCCTCTTTGCTGCAATCTTTCCTCCCCGTCTCCCTGTGAGAAACAGCTTTCTGTTCTTTAAGCCACTCACTCTATGGTATTTTGTTCCGGCAGCCCTAGCTGACTAATACATAAATTTGCAAAGATCATATACTGTAACGGCGTTCATTTATGATATGAGGAAGCTGACCTATGACTGACAGCCTCCGTTGAGATGGTACCAGACATAGATGAGAATGAAAGACTCAATGTTATTCTAGGGAGCACTCCTCTCCTCCTCTCCATGGTCTAAGACATTTTTCCCAGGGCAAGCCACTTGAGCATGGCTCTCTCTCCCTTAAGAAGAGGTTTTTTTCCCTATGAAGTTCTCCAACCCTTAATGCAAATTGGCATCTGGCAGGCAGCTCCAGATCTGAGTATCTCTTCTGCCCTACACTGCAGAATTAGACAACATACCAGCCTTAAATTTTCTGCATGATCTTTTCTGGATATGAGTAATGTACTCAGTTGTTGAGACAAACAAATGATTCTGTTCACCCTCCCAAACTCAGGTGCCAAAGTAGCAGTTAGTTCACCCCCTCTTCCGACTAGCACCTCCATAGACAATTGCGGAGAGTTGCTTATTGAGTGAGAGAGGAGCAGGCTTAATAAAGCTTAGGCCCGCTCACTGCCTCGAGGCAGTGAGAGGAAGAGGTCGGCTTCCTCACGGTATAAATGAACGTTGTTACAGCATATGATCTTTGCAAATTTATGTATTAGTCAGCTAGGGCTGCCAGTAACAAAATGCCGTAGAGTGAGTGGCTTAAAGAACAGAAATCAATTTCTCACAGTTCTGGAGGCTGGAAGTCTAAGATCAGGGTGCCAGCATGGTTGGGTTCTGGTGAGAGCTCTCTCTGCCTTGCAGATGACTGCCTTCTCAATGTCTTCACATGCGGGTGACAGAGCAAGTTTCCATCTCTTCTGCTTCTCAGAAAGGCACTAATCCCATCAGAGAGGTCCCATTCCCAAGACCTTATCTAAACCAAATAATCTCCCAAGAGGCTCCACCTTTAAATACCGTTACGTTAGGGGTTAGGGCTTCAACATATGAACATAAAAGGCCAATTATAACTAAAGTCTTTTTATTTATAAATAAAAATTTATAAATTATTATTTATAAAATTATGTATTTATACATAAATAAATTTTTATAAATCGATAAATAAAAATAAATTTATAAAAATAAATAAATAAATATTAATAAATAAATTATAATTGAACAATGTTCGTATGTTGAAGCCCTAACCCCTAACACCTACATATTTGGTCCAAACAATTTATAAAAGACCAATTATAACTAAAGTCTTTTTCTGAGACTGAGTCTTGCTCTGTCGCCGGGGCTGGAGTGCAGTGGTGAGATCTTGGCTCACTGCAACCCTCGCCTCCAGGGTTCAAGCGATTCTTGTGCTTCAGTCTCCCAAATAGCTGGGATTACAGGTGTGCACCACCACACTCAGCTAATTCTTTTGTATTTTAGTAGAGATGGGGTTTCACCATGTTGGCCAGGCTGTTCTCAAACTGATTTCAAGTGATCCACCCGCCTCGGCCTCCCAAAGTGCTGGGATTACAGGCATGAGCCACCACACCTGGCCACCAATTATAACTAAAGTCTAATCGGCATAAAAAGTGAGATCAGAGTCTCTGTCCGCCAAGAGGAAGGTACCGGTACCCACAGGGATGTGTAATTTTCCAGATCTTGTCTTTATAGCACCAGTGCCCACAACCAAGGCCTCCACCATGGGCAAATCCCTGAGCTCTTCAAACTTCTCATCCATCTTTCCGTGTGTATTCTGCTCCTCAGCTGGATGTGCGCCTAGAACTGCTCTCAACATTAAACTTCATTTTCTTCTAGTTATGAATCCATAGTGCTAGCCCTTAGGGATCTCTGTCAGTAATTCTTTAACTTTTTTGGTCCATTAAAAACACTCTTATTTTCCAAGTCTAATATTAAACGTATTCAGGCTTAATGTTTGTTCCAGCTCCAAAACCACAAATTATGATGTCAAGTATGTATCTCCCGATCTAACATTTGAACTGCATCTTGGATGTTTAATATTTATCTTTCATATCAGTATCTTCCCTAAAATGGGTAAATAGTATTTTCACTATCTGTCCTCTCTTTTTAGCAAAGCAATTTAGATCTTTTCCTCAGGAAACATAAGAAGGAAAGATCGCAAGTGTATAGAATTATCCCTTTCATGTCAAATTACTTGTATTATTAATGTAGGCAAGGTTGGCCGGGCACGGTGGCTCACGCCTGTAATCCCAGCACTTTGGGAGACCAAGGCGGGAAGATCATGAGGTCAGGAGTTCAAGACCAGCCTGGCCAAAATGGTGAAACCCCGTCTCTACTAAAAATACAAAAATTGGCTGGGTGCAGTGGCTCACGCCTGTAATCCCAGCACTTTGGGAGACCAAGGCGGGAAGATCATGAGGTCAGGAGTTCAAGACCAGCCTGGCCAAAATGGTGAAACCCCGTCTCTACTAAAAATACAAAAATTGGCTGGGTGCAGTGGCTCACGCCTGTAATCCCAGCACTTTGAGAGATCGAAGCTGGTGGATTACCTGAGTTTGGGAGTTGGAGGCTAGCCTGACCAACTGGAGAAACCCCATCTCTACCAAAAATACAAAATTAGCCAGGCGTGGTGGCTTATGCCTGTAATCCCAGCTACTCCAGAGGCTGAGACAGGATAATCACTTGAACCCAGGAGGTGGAGGTTGCAGTGAGCCGAGATCATGCCATTGCACTCCAGCATGGGTAACAAGAGTGAAACTCTGTCTCAAAAAATAAAAATAAAAATAAATACAAAAATTAGCCGGACCTAGTGGCAGGAACCTGTTGTCCCAGCTACTTGGGAGGCTGAGGCAGAAGAATCGCTTGAACCTGGGTGGCAGAGGTTGCAGTGAGAGAAACCATGCCATTGGACTCCAGCCTGGGTGACAGAGGGAGACTTTGTCTCAAAAAAAAAAAAATATATATATATATATATATATATATATATATATATATATATGGCCTGGGTCATAGTTAATACATATATCCCTCTGGTCTTTTATAGGAAATTCCTGTATCACCAAGTGAAGTAGTAAGTTCCCAGTCCAACACATTGGCTTTATCTATATAATTGGTTTTCATGATCAGTGTCATTTCACTTCCCACAAGAATAGCAGGGCAGGTACTTAAATAATGTCTTTACCAGATTTACCTTCTATCCCCAGTAGAGAGAAATTTTTAAAAGGCTGTTGAAAAAAATGCCAAAAGCCAAGAAAGCCTGTCATCTGAAGCTTCAGTTTCTGCGGAATGGCGCTTGTTACCTTAATCTTTGTATTTCTGCAAAGTCTCTTTGCTTCTTAGGTTAGTTGTACAAATTACAGTCCATATATCATTCAACTCTAAGTGTGAAAATGCCTTCTAAGGTGATTATTGAGAACAGACTGAGTCTCTAACAAAAATAAATACTGACTTAGAACCAGACAAAAACTGTGTATTACTAGGAAATTCTCACAACTCAGCACAGAACTCCCTCAATAGCAAAGCCAGGAAAAAATGAGTTTTTACTCACTTTTTAGGCTACTGTCAAGAAATAGGAGAAAACAAAGAGACCAAAGAAACCAAGAAATCACTGCAATGACAATACAGAAGTCATCACAGGCAGGATTTGGGGACATTTGCCTCCACTTATTCTGGCCTGGTAGATAAACTGGGTCCTGTTTTTTTCTGCGGCCTTACATAACAGTCTTACTTTTTCAGGTTGAATGGAGTTCACAGTGGTTCTTAACCTCATTTTCTTCTAGCTAAAAGTTATGATGAATTATTTATTTCTGCAATTGCCTTACCCCTTCATTTTTCAGTGGAGCTAGGGCATCCAGATTGGGGGTGGGAGGCAGATCCTCAAGAAGAAGCCTGAGGAATGGACTGGAAGACCTTAAGCCTGGTAAAAAAAAAAAAAAAAAAAAAAAAAAAACACAGGCTTCTGCCTGCTTTGTTTTCCAGAACTCAGTCTTCCTTTTCTTGGAATGTTGTCTTTATTCTATCTCAGCTTAAAAGTCGCCTCCTCCAGGCAGCCTTCCCTGATTCTCCAGACCCTCTGTCCTTATTCCTCTTCATCTAGGCATGTGACTATATCACTCCCTGGACCTTAAGGTCATGAAGACTGAATGTTTGTTTTGCCCACAAGTGGCACTGCCAAGATATCACATTGTGCCTGGTGCATAGCGGGTACTGTAAACATACAGTGAATGTGTGGATTACAGCTCTTTTCCCCAGCATTGAATCTGAAGTTCTGATTGGATTTGTGAGGCCTGAGTCTGAGTTGTTGAGGAAAGTGAAATTTCCCCAGCGCTTAGCACAGTATCTTCCTTTTTCATCTTGCCTCTCCTTCAGTTGTCCTTCTTACTCACTTATTTTCATTACAATCTTGGCTCAAAAAGTGCTAAGTATGGTTCCAATATTTTGCTGATGAAATGCTTTTTATTATCTGCCTAAATATCATCCTAACCCAGTCTTATTCTCTGTTAAAAAAATAAAATAAAAGAGAGAGGTAAGACTTCAGTTATAAAGCCCTTTGAATAAGTTGATTCTGAGTTTTAAAAACTGAAAATAAAAGATTGACATTGACTGAGTTTAATTATTGCTATCATTTCAGGAAGTCATCTTTTCTGAAATCAAATTTGTAACATAATCCTTTCAAGAAAAGTAATACTTTGACTATGGCTGGTAATCAGAAAAAGAAAAAGTCTGAAACTATAACAGAAAAGCCCAATTAACATTCAAAATTGATTTGTCACCCAGATTATCTAATGGTATCAAGCACAGTGTCATTTTCACAAAATATTTAAAATTGAGAGGGGGAGATAAAAATTGTGTGAAACATTTTACCTGAAGTATTAATTAAATGTAATCATTTAATAAGTTAAGAATGTTTTTTAAATTTTAAAATACATTTTAATATAGAAATAGAAATGAGGTCTCACTATGTAGTTCAGGCTGGTCTTGAACTTCTGAGCTCAAGTGATCCTCCTGCCTTGGCCTCCCAAAGTGCCAGGATTACAGGCGTGAGCCATCGTACCCAGCCTAAAATTTTTAAAAATTTACTCTGGAAATATTAGCAATGTAACAATTTTCAGAATAACAGCTGTCGAATAGTGAGAAAGTTGATTAAAACTATTAAACTAATTTTTGGGTTAATAATTATAGGTGGCCTTCTTTATCTGTAGATTCTACATCCACTAGTGCAACTGAAAGTGGATTGAAAATATTTTTTTAAATGATACAGCAGCTCACACCTGTAATCCTAGCACTTTGGGAAGCTAAGGCAGGCAAATTACCTGAAAAGTTTGAGACCAACCTGGCCAACGTGGCAAAACCCTGTCTCTACTAAAAACAAACAAAAAAATTAGCTGGGCATGGTGGCATGTGCCTGTAATCCCAGCTACTTGGGAGGCTGAAGCAGAAGAATCACTTGAACCAGGTTGCAGTGAGCAGAGATCATGCCACTGACACACACATATATATATATATACACACATATATTTATATATATGTGTGTGTGTGTATATATATATATATATACATATATGTGTGTGTATGTATGTATATATATATATATATATATATATATATATATCAAACCAGAGAAAATGATACAACAAAGAATAATACAAATTAAAAAACAACATAGTATAGCAATTACTACATAGCATTTACATTGCATTATGTATTATAAATAATCTAGAGATGATTTAAAGTATGCAGGAGGATGTACATAGATTATATGCAAATACTAAACCATTTTAAATAAGCAACTTAAGCATTTGTGGAGTTCGGTATCCACAGGGGTTAATTCAATTCCTGGAACCTATTCCTGTGAATACCAAGAGAAGACAGTCCCGTTACTATATAAATTGGTTATATGGATTTTTCCGTTAGTATATCACATTAATGAAGTTTAATTTATCCTTTCATCATATTTTTAACTCATTGTGATTAAAACTACTTTAATACTACTTATTTTTCCAATTCATATTTTTTTATATTGCAGGGAGAAATTTCTGAAAGATTTTACCCAAGAAGGAGAGTGCTTAAATAAGTGGTTAAGAGAGGTGAAACCGGCCGGGTGTGGTGGCTCAAGCCTGTAATCCCAGCACTTTGGGAGGCCGAGGCAGGTAGATCACGAGGTCAAGAGATCGAGACCATCCTGGTCAACACGGTGAAACCCCGTCTCTACTAAAAATGCAAAAAATTAGCTGGGCATGGTGGCGCGTGCCTGTAATCCCAGCTAC
>NW_016107372.1:8497136-8500673 GCF_001604975.1 Cebus imitator | reverse complement strand
AAAAAAAAAAAAAAAAAAAAAAGAGAGGTGAAACAAGCCAACTTAAAGAAGTAGGATGTGAGCTGGTTTTATTTTTAAAGTTTGTTTTACCTGATCAAGAATTTTCAACTTTTAACTTAGTTAAAATATTAAAACGTTAAGGAGGGAGAAACATTATGATATAAGTAATAATATAAAGACAGTATACATCACATTTTTTTCAGAGCTAAAAATGAACAAATGTAAGACGTTATTCCGTGGTGGGCATGTTTATGCGAGCCTAACCCCAAAGTCTGAGGAAGCAGAAAGGCTGAAGAAAAAGGCTGACATATCTAGTGTCTCAGAAAGAAACGTTTCATAGGGGCTTACCAACAGAACCATAGTCTTGGTGGTGAAAAGACCAGGTGGTGAATCCCGGCACCATTATCCCCCCATATCCGGGACATATATGTCACAGGGAAAGGGTGTATGGGATTCAGAAGGGATGCGTAGACAACTGAAGTATAACATCAGGGCTATTTTGACCCAAGGGTGGAAGGTACAGTAAATACATGCTTTTACGTAAGGAACAATGGATAAACTGAAAATCTTAGAGGCCTTCCCAGAACTGGGGATAGTCAGAAGATAACATGGCAGATTAGCAACGAAGATGGAGTTACTTTTGCCTCCATAGCTGTATCAAATTGAACCAAGTGTATAGGGAAGTAAAGATTAACTGCATTCTATTGTAGTCTGGTCATGAATACAGAGGGGATTCTTGTATTGAAGCAAACATGCCTGTTTGGCCATTAATGGATCTAGCATATAGAATATCCAGCACTTGCTGAGATCATAGCATGATACTATTTTAATTAGCATGATGTGCTTTATCATGTTCAAAGTTCAAATGAGGTCACATCTTCCTTTAATAATCAAGTTAATCACTGGAGCCTTACTTGCCCAAATATGCAGAATTCTGCTTTCTCTCTTGAGGTCCTATCTCAGGAACACTAAGGGGTTACACAGTCCAGTCAGGCCCGTCCTACTTCCAAATATCTTGCCGAGGGAGCCTGGGAAAGCTGATTAGTTCGCCTGTAGATTTTGTGTGTTCTGAGGCTCTTGCTTCAGAATACATGGACCCAGGTTTCCGCTCTGACCACAGTTCCCAAAAGCACATCTTCCTCGTCCAAGTAAGCCATGCGCTCTACTGGAACCAGCTCTCAATAATCTAGACCTTGATATTAGGCCTAGGAGTCTAGGCCAGTTCACCCTTTTCTTCTTGGCCAGATTCTCCTTGCAGACCATCTCAGTCCCATAGAGAGCATCTGAACCCCAAAAGGGCAGGAATTATAAATCTCTACATTTTCGCCAAAGCTTCCCCATGCAAAGTTGGCTACATTCTTTCCAAAACATACCGCTCCTGCATACCATGGAGTATTGGATGGAGCATCCTTTGATAGGCCAAACACAAAACAATAACAACAACCAAGCCAACTTCAAAATAAAAATTAAAAAGAAGCAATGCTTTCCTAAACCAAGATAACATGTATTTGCTGCTGCCATCTGGGCTGAGAGGTGTTCAGCATTATTTAAACGGCAATCTCTCGAAGTAAATTTAAGTTCAGCACTAAGCAGTAAAACAATTTTCAAAGCACAATAGAGTTGAAAATAAGTTTATTTCTCAATCCCTTCTTGCATTAACTTGACTTCCTTCCAGTCTTGTGGGTAAAGTATCTTTACTTCTGGATGAGGAAACTTTAACAAACTCCACAACACGTTGACAAAAGATAGAGTTACCCCCACAGCTTTGATAAACGTATTTCATGGTACACACAGCCAAGAAATAGCCCTTAATATATTTCTCCTAATTTAACTCTGTATATTTTTGAAATCCTTGTTTAACTTCAAAGGCTTTCTTCTTGGAAGAGAATTATGAATGAAATCTATGTTATCTGACTAAAATACAGTAAGAAATAATACAAATTTGTTGCAGATGGGTTACGATTTGATTAGATTCCTCATCCTTGGCAAACCTTGGTAGTTTGTGATCGAATGTAGACTTAATATCTGCATCAAGTAAAATCAAACAAATCTAGAAAATTCTCTAGTATCTTTCTACCAATTTTTAAATGCTGTGTTTTTAGATTCTGTGTCTTCATGGTGGGAATGTAGGAATTCATACATATATATGAATTCGTATATATATATATTTAAGTCTGATTTTAATTTTTTACTCATGCTTGTACTCTAGTCTTCAGAGCTGAGAGTTAGTCTCTTCTACACTTTTAGCTTAAAATCTTATTTATGGGAACAAAGACTTTCTGTTTCTAGTCACTTAAGGAGTCTCCTTTTGAATTTCAAGAATTAAACATTGTTTGAAATGTGTGTTTTTTATTTCTTAGCCAAATCTAGATGTCTCTAGATTTTGGTGTATAAAAGACTGTGGTGCTCGCTTCGGCAGCACACATACTAAAAAAATATAAAAAAGACTGTGAAATACCATGAGTAATTCCGAATATACATAGTCTCCAGTGTTTTGTTAAGCAGTTATTTATTAAGTAATGAACTACTCAAAGTTCAAAATTTCTGTAGGGTTTTACAGAAAACCCCTCAGGGTAGAAACTCAGTGGCTGGCAACTAAATTTATTTTGAACAAGATCTTTCAAAATGTTTGAGAAGTCCATTTAGAAGATCATAAATATTCTCAGACATGGACTTCAGTTGGATTTTATTTCAAGTCAGCACATCAGCAACACTCCACATGGCACAGAGCAATGAGGATCCTATGTATTCATTAGTACTTTTTGCAAGTGACAGAAAAACACGTCTAGCTAACTTAGACCGTGAAGGGGATTTATTGGCTCACATAATAAAGAGCTCCATCATATCCACCTTCAGACAAGATTTGAGATCACGGTTCGAACGGTCTCATCAAGAAGGATATCAGTTATCATCTTCTCGTTCTTCAGGGTAACTCACCTCTCTCCATCTCTCCCCAGAAGCTCTAGGGGGCAAAATGGTAGCAGCATTCAAAAGCCTCTCATCTTCACATCACATCTTCTAGGATAACCAGCTCTTTCGGGGGCCATGGGTATCACCATTTCTTTGACCAAAATCGTGTAACTTGTTATTTCAGGAAAATTCTCAAATGGTGTTTTGGTGCCCACATACTAACCAGCAGACACCAATGGGGTGTCCTCCAATTCCGTTCTGATACTATCTACCGGGAGATAGTGTCAGATCCCAGAGGCTATGGGCTGAGTCCCCAAGACTGACCCCGTCTTCAGCCACCAGTCACAAGTATGGGCATCTAGAATTTCTGGCTGACTGGCTTCCAGCTGGCGTTCCTAAGACCCCTCTTTGGGTTCAATAAATTTGCTGGAGCAACAGCTCATGATACTCAGGGAAACACTTGCATTTACTGATTTATTATAAAGGATATTACAAAGCACACAGCTGAAGGGTTGTGTAGGGCGAAGTATGGGGCGAAGGCTGTGGAGCTTCCATACCCTCCCTGTACCTTCCACCCCCCAGGGACCTCCACGTGTTCAGCTATCTGGAAGCTCTCTGAACTCTGTC
>NW_016107372.1:8495533-8497084 GCF_001604975.1 Cebus imitator | reverse complement strand
TTTTTTATGGAGGCTTCATTACATAGGCATGGTTGACAACCATGTAGAAATGTGACTGGACAAAAAACACACAATTTAAACCCAGCAAGGCCTGTCTGTTCAGACTTTTCTTGGCCTGTCTGTGTAGCATTCTTTCCTTTAGGATGTGGGGCAGGACCCTCTCTGGAAGGAGGGGCTTTTGACCCACAATCGGTTTAGAGTTTTGCCTTGGGCAGGTGAAAAGAAGATAGGATGGGGTTAGAGAGAGAGAGAGATTCTATTTCTTTTTCCTTTTTCTTTTTTTTGAGATAGAGTTCTCACTCCATCTCTCAGGCTGTAGTGCAGTGACACAATCTCGGCTCACTGCAACCTCTGCCTCCTGGGTTCAAGCAATTCTCCTGTCTCAGCTTCCGGACTAGCTGGGACTACAGGCGCCTGCCACCACACCCAGCTATTTTGTGTCTTTAGTAGAGACGCGGTTTCACCTTGTTGATGAGGCTAGTCTCAAACTCCTGACCTCGTGATCTGCCCGCCTCGGCCTCCCACACTGCTGGGATTACAGGCGTGAGCTACCACGCCCAGCGAGATTCTATTTCTTAAGGCCTACTTCTGAGGCTTAAAGTGGCCCAGCATTATAACAAAACAGAGCAGCAAGGGCTATGAGAGTTAGGAGCCAGGAACCCATGGACAAAACCCAAACTTTGTATATATAATCAGAATATCACACTTATCCATCCCAGAGTCAGTCTCTGTGCTCAATATCCATTATGTGCATAATCTTAGATCAACCATCCCAAGCCCCTTCCCAGAAGTGAGCTTGATTCCTTAGGCAGTGAAGTGCTTGCTATTCCCTAATGGCAGGAGATGGGGTCATGGATGGATGGGTGGAGATGGAGCATGACACCCTTCCTCTCCATACTCTTTTCTTTCCCATTGACTTTTAGTAGAAGACACTGGGATATAAAAGATAGGTTTCCAGATGCTGACAGCCTACTTGACTGCTTTCAGATCAGTGTCCTCCAGGGTAGCCCCTTGTCTTTGGCCATTTCTGCAGGGCAAAAAATATTTTTCTACACCTTTGTGGATGTAATTCATTCAGCCATCATTTCACTATTTCGTTCATGCATTTGCTCATTTAACATATATTGATGTGCCCAGTATTGTGCTATTTTTCCCATCTCTTCTCTTAAGACTGAGTTAAGGGCTGGGCACAGCGGCTCATGCCTATAATCCCAGCACTTTGGGAGGCCAAGGCAGGCAGATTGCTTGAGGCCAAGCGTTAAGAGACCAGCCCTGGTCAGCATGGTGAAATCTCATGTCTACTAAACATAGCAAACTTAGCCAGGTGTGGTGGAATCCACCTATAGTCCCCGCTACCTAGGAGGCTGAGGTGGGAGGATGGCTTGAACCCAGGAGGCAGAGGTTACAGTGAGCCAAGATTGCACCACTGCACTCCAGCCTGGGTGGCAAAGTGACACTCTGTATCAAAACAAAAAACATGGTAATCATCCATTTACAAATGTGTCCAACTTTGAAAAAGGAGCTTATATTATAAATTCCTTCCTATGAATA
>NW_016107372.1:8491587-8494123 GCF_001604975.1 Cebus imitator | reverse complement strand
GGTTCAAGCAATTCTCCTGCCTCAGCCTCCCAATAGCTGGGATTACAGGCACATGTCACCACGCCCAGCTAATTTTTGTATTTTCAGTAGAGACGGGGTTTCACCATGTTGGCCAGCTCCATCTCCTGACCTCGTGGTCCTCCCGTCTCAGCCTCCCAGAGTACTGGGATTACAGGCGTGAGCCACCGCACCCAGCCTGAATTTAATATTTCTAACTTCCAACTTGTTCTTTTCTGAATCCCTCAAAAGAAAATAAGACACAGACCCTTCCTGAACTTATAGTCTAGTTGGAGAACAGGTCTTACAGAAACAACACTGCTCTTAATTGTCAAAGTGAATGGTACAAATGTAGTTGAATGTCGAATGGAATATTATCACCAGTAAAAACTACCGGAGGAACTTGGAGTGTGCATTCCTCCTGCGGTTTCATTTTGTTTTTATGATTTTTGGGAGAAAGCCTCTTTGTCCTTTTCTCATTGTTCCACATGGAGGAACTTCCATTAGAATAGTGCCCTTGTCTTAGAAGTCAGTTACTGATTGGTAATAGCGAGGATTCCACGCCTAGTGGTACATGTTCCTTGACTGAGTAAAATTAATCTGCTCAAAAGCTGCAAGACTGCAATCATCAGAGATTCATTCTCTTTCCTCTCTGCCAGATCAGTGCAAGGCAGGGATCCCGGAGAGGTGCATCTGTTAAGGTGCTCTGTCTCACAGTTCACACTGCGTGATGTGGGCTCGGAATGTTAGCCAGCCCTGCCCTTTGGCTACAGGTGTAAATTCATGTTCTCTCATCAACTGCGACGTTCACCTCCATCTGTCAGCTCCGGTGTCTTTTGTCTCAGTTGTTTCAGAACTCCACAGAGGAAAAAAGAAGTGTTTTGTTTGTTTTCAGAGGGAGGCTTCCTCTGTCTCGCCTAGGCTGGAGTGCAGTGGCTTGATCTCAGCTCACTGCAGCCTCTTCCCCTTCTGGGTTCAAGTGATTCTCCTGTCTCAGCCTCCAGAGTATCTGGGACTGCAGGCATGTGCCACCACACCAGGCTAATTTTGTATTTTTAGTAGAGACAGGGTTTCGCCATGTTGGTCAGGCTGGTCTTGAACTCCTCCTGACCTGAGGTGATCCACCCGCCTCGGCCTCCCCAAAGTGCTGGGATTACTGGCATGAGCCACCACACCCGGCAGAAGTGTTATTTATTAGCCTTTTAAAAATCCCAAAATACAAAGCATTCACTTCTTATAATTCAGCAAATATGACTTATTGCTATGTCTAAGGAACTCAAAGCAAAACTTTGTTCTTAATGTTTTAATTTGTATTAAGAATGCTCAGCCATGATTTACTAAGATGTACCTTCTGAAAACATGTGACTGCTTTTACCAGGGCCCTTGTTAGTTTATGACTGCAGCCGAGGTTTCTGGTAGACCATATCCCTCTGCCGCCTCTAATTTCAGCCACAGCTGAAGTGTATAATTCCCTGGGCCTCAAGCAGGTGTCCTGTGTTATTCCATCTTAACTCCTAGAGCCCTCCCTCAAGCTGTGGGAAGCCGCCCACTTAACCTGCAAGCATAGCCTGGAATTGTGGGGAAATCGTGCTGGCCAGGGAGACCCTCAGGCAATGAGGAAGAGATGCCAGTGGGCAAGTGCTCCAAGCTCCTCTCCTTTGGATGGACAATTCTGGGAGCCACTCTGAGCACTTTTCAGGAGGGTCCAGCAGAACCAAAACCCTCTGTCCCTAGAAGTGACAGATAAGCCAGGCGCAGTGGCTCATGCCTGTAATCCCAGCACTTTGAGAGGCCAAGGCAGGAGGATCATGAGGTCAGTAGTTCGAGACCAGACCAGCCTGACCAACATGTGAAACCCCATCTCTACTAAAAGTACAAAAATTAGCCGGGGGTGGTGGCACGTGCCTGTTATCCCAGCTACTCAGGAGGCTGAGGCAGAAGAATCACTTGAACCCAGGAGGCAGAGGTTGTAGTGAGCCGAGATCACCTCACTGCATTCCAGCTGGGTGACAGAGCAAGGCTCCGTCTCCAAATAAAATAAAATGAAAACGTAAATAAACTATCTGCACTCTAAATCTGGCTCTGCTTTTGCAGAGACCCAAACTAAGTCAATGACAAAAGAAGATAGGATATGTACCTATTTGGAAATTAATAAAAAAGGAAAAAAGAACCTATCCAGGAGGAGCAAACTGCTCCCTTGAGACAGACACTCCCATCCAAACCTATCCCAGCACACACAGCAGTCTTCTTCCTGGTCATTGCCCCTGTTTGGGTCTAGCTGTCATCACTTAGGATACAAATAAAGCCCCTTCTTCCTCAAAACTATGCCTGTGAATCCTCACCGTTTCTCACAGTCTGGGCTTGTCCAGCTTCATTAATTTGTCCTGTTCACTAAACAACTAGTTCAAATACAAGACAGCCTCTTAAAACTGTGAGCAAATGTCAAGATCTCACTTAAGCTGAATTATGAATGCAGTGTCAAGTTCCTCTGTTGGCTTATCCTGACTCCGAACCATTAAACAGTATTTTCTGGCACTTG
>NW_016107372.1:8490366-8491438 GCF_001604975.1 Cebus imitator | reverse complement strand
TTAGGCAGAATCTCACTCTCTCACCCAGGCTGGAGATGTCAGCTCACTGCAACCTCCCCCTCCCAGGTTCAAGCAATCCTTCCCACCTCAGCCTCCCGGGTAGCTGGGATTACAGGCCCCCACCATCATACCCGACTAATTTTTATATTTTTAGTAGAGACGGGGTTTTGTCATGCTGGCCAGGCTGGTCTTGAACTCCTGATCTCAGGTGATGCACCTGCCTCGGTCTCCCAAAGTGCTGGGAATACAGGTGTGAGCCACCACTCCAGGCCGTGGCTTTTTCTTTTAGATCCTAGCCCTCAGGTTTTTCCTAGACCACTCTGCCTCTTCATGCTTTAGTCTGGGTTATTGCCATTGGGTACCCTTTAGGGTTTTTGTAGACACACACACACACACACACAGAATCATCCATCATTTAATGACAGGGATAAGCTCTGAGAAATGCATCATTAGGCGATTTTATAGTTATGCAGACGTCATAGCATGTACTTCAAAATACCTAGATGGTATAGCCTACTGTACACCGGTGCACAAGATATATGATATAACCTATCGCTGCTAGGCTACAAATCCGTACGGCATGTTAAAAACACAGCTCCAGACCATATCAGATGGGCTGCCACACAGGAGCAAAAGGCCTCATTCCACAGAGAGCCCTGAAGCTGGTTGGCTCTTCAGAGTTGTTCCATCCTGGGGCAAAAAGCTCGGCCTTGATGAGCTCCTGGTAGACCAGTCATTGGATGCGGGCTGCTCTGGAAAGAGATGGTGACCGTAGGCGTAGCAGGTTGACTCATCCTAAGCAATTCCTAAAGTGGGCTGGCAGCTGAGAGCTGCTGGCTGCCAACATTCCCAGCAGCTGAGGAAAGAAGTCGTTCATCCTGAAGGAGAGAGTAGGAATCTGGGAAGCGTGACACCTGTAAGTCTACAGGCTTCCATTTAAGTCTCCACCATTCATTCTCTAAATCCTCACCCTAATCTCTGCCCAGAGATCGTCAGGTTAAAAGTCAGCAATCTAGCATTGTCTCAAAAAAACAAACAAAAATTTGCAAAACTTATGGTACCAGGTAGTCCT
>NW_016107372.1:8470631-8488964 GCF_001604975.1 Cebus imitator | reverse complement strand
GCCTCAGCCTCCCATGTAGCTGCAATTACAGGCATGCACCACCATGCCTGGATAATATTGTATTTTTAGTAGAGATGGGTTTTCACCATGTTGGCCAGGCTAGTCTCGAATGCTTGACGTCAGGTGATCCACCCGCCTCAGCCTCCCAAAGTGCTGGGATTATAGGCAGGAGCCACCATGCCTGGCCAATAGTCCTATTTTCTTAAGAAAAAAAATTCAGACATCAACTCGCTTTTTGTAAATGAACGTCTGTGTTCCAAAACACATTTCCAATGCCCTAAACATTCTTTTCCAGATGCGCCAAACTTTGTGAATTCTGTAGGAAATGGAAACTTGATTTCAAAAATAAACTTTGAAGCAATTTGAAAATAAAGAAAACCTTCCTTTTGAACCAATGCAGGCCCACAGGCACTGTGAAAAAAACTTCTTAAGACTTCTTCAGAATTTGAAAATATTGTAATAACAGACATCCTAGAGTGTATGGCAGGATTTTCAAGTAGCTTAGGGAATATGGAGAAGGCTTCCAGCTAAAAGCTTATACATTCTTTTTTTTCTGAATTTAGAATTCATTCTAGGGCCCTTCAGACCTTATGAATTTATGTGACGAGAGGGATGCAAGCCCACCTGACGATATGAACAAGTCAATGTTAAGCTGAGTTTAGGGCTGGACGCGGTGGCTCACACTTACAATCCCAGCAATTTGGGAGGCTGAGGCAGGTGCATCACTAGAGGTCAGGAGTTCGAGACCACCCTGGCCAACATGGTGAAACCTAGTCTCTACTAAAAAAAATACAAAAAATTAGTCGGGTATGGTACACGAGCTTGTAGTTCCAGCCACTCGGGAGGCTGAAGCAGAATTGTTTGAGCCCCGGAGGCAGAGATTGCAGTGAGCCGAGATTGCACCACTGCACTCCAGCTTGGGCAACAGAGCAAGACTCTGTCTCAAAAAAAGAAAAGAAAAAGTCACTGTTGGGGGTGGGCTGTGTTCTGCCACCCCTCACGAAATGTATGTTGGAGTCATAATCTCTTGTACCTCAGAATGTGACCTTATTGGGAGATACGGTTTTTACAGAGGTAATCGGGTTAAAATGATGTCATTAGCGTGAGCCCTAATCCAGTATCACTGGCGTCCTTATAAAATAGGGGAATTTGGACACAGAGTCACCATCCACAAGCCAAGAAACCCTCGAGGGTACTGGAAGCTGGGAGAGAGGATGGGAAACAGATTCTCCCTTACATTCCTCAAAAGGAGCCAACCCTGCTGTCACCTTGATTTCAAACTTGTAGCCTCCAGAACCGAGACAATACATTTCTACTATTTAAGCCCCCAGCTGGTGATACTTTACTACAGCAGCTCCAGGAAACATGGAAGGCTACTCTGACAGGACCTTCCCTGTTCAGCCTCCCATTTCATATCCGTACTGTCATCTTCCATGAAGGTAGCTCAGGAGTTGAACAGACTTGATCCTGATCCTGGTTTGATCACTTGGTTTAGTTTCTTTCTTTCTTTCTCTCTTTCTTTCTTTCTCTTTCTTTCTTTCTTTCTTTCTTTCTTTCTTTCTTTCTTTCTTTTCTTTCTTTCTTTCTTTCTTTCTTTCTTTCTTTCTTTCTTTCTTTCTTTCTTTCTTTTTTTTCTTTCTTTCTTTCTTTCTTTCTTTCTTTCTTTCTTTCTTTCTTTCTTTCTTTCTTTCTTTCTTTCTTTCTTTCTTTCTTTCTTTCTTTCTTTCTTTCTTTCTTTCTTTCTTTCTTTCTTTCTTTCTTTCTTTCTCTCTCTCTCTCTCTCTCTCTTTCTCTCTTTCTTTCTTTCTTTTTTGAGACAAAGTTTTACTCTTGTTGCCCAGGCTAGAGTGCAATAGCGCAATCTGCTCAGCGCAACCTCTACCTCCCAGGTTCCAGCGATTCCCATGCCTCAGCCTCCTGACTAGCTGGGATTACAGGCATGCGCCACCATGCCCGGCTAATTTTGTAATTTTAGTAGAGATGGGCTTTCTCCATGTTGATCATGCTGGTCTCGAACTCCCAGTCTCAGGTGATCCACCCAGCTCGGCCTCCCAAAGTGCTGGGATTACAGACGTGAGCCATTGCACCCGGCCTACTTTGTTTCTTCAAGTCTCTTTTCTCGTATGTAAAATAAGAACATGAATAATACCTGCTGTGGAGACCTTTTTACTATTCAATGCACTAATATAGATAAGATCCTTTCTTTCTAGGTGCTTATAAATTCAAGAGTATCACCTAAGACCCCTTGGCTCTTTGCCAACAAATGCTCATGGTCCAATGGTGGGTAGTCTGATCCTTGTAATTTGTATGGCTCTTAGAGATTCAAGTGCAGCGTCACTTCAGTCCACCAGTGTTCATTATAAATACTGCTGTCATTTTCTCTTATGGACTCTCAATGACCAAGGCTGTTAAGTCTCCTGATACAAAACAATTAATTATCTTTACTTATGAGGAAGCAGTAAAGCTAGAAACATGATAGTCTTAGAGCCAGCACCCAGCCTTTCCTGACAAGCCATTGTGGATCAATCTAGGGACATTGTATATTAATTAGTAGCATTGGTCAGGCTCGACAAGTCACCCAACCAGGGACCAGCTTCCAGCTTCTTTTGAACCAGATAGGCACACAGGACTTTATTTTTTTATTTTTTTGAGACAGAGTCTCTCTCTGTTGCCCAGGCTGGAGTGCAGTGGCTCAATATCGGCTCACTGCAACCTCCGCCTCCCAGGTTCAAGCGATTCTCTTGCCTCAGCCTCCAGAGGAGCTGGGATTACAGGCGCCCACCACCATGGCTGGCTAGTTTTTGTATTTTTGATAGAGATGGGGTTTCATCATATTGGCCAGGCTGGTCTCAAACTCCTGACCTTGTGATCCGCCCACCTCGGCCTCCCAAAGTGCTGGGATTACAGGTGTGAACCATCGCGCCCGGCAGGGCTTTATTATTTTAAATGTATTTTTAAAACCAGATAATTATCCTTGGTTTATGTGGTACAGACACTTTAAAATCATACCTAAACATTACAAAACTAAACACAGCTGGTCTTTGGACTGTTGATTAGATTTGATTATCTGAATATTTTTCTTGCTTTGTCAGTGATAACTTGAAGCTGATTAAACCACAAGATATCACTTCACTAGGATGTCTATAATCAAAAAATTTAAAAATAGCAAGTATTGGTGAGAATGTGGACACACTGGAACCCTCGTACATTGCTGGTGGAAATGTAAGTGGTACAGTGCAGTGGAACACAGTTTGGTGTTCCTCAGAATGTTTAACATAGAATTACTCTATGGTCTACATAGCATTTCTACTTTTAGATATATACCACAAAGAAATGAAACCAGGTGGGGTGTACTGCCTCATGCCTATAATCCCAGCACTTTGGGAGGCTGAGGCAGGAGGACCACTTGAGCTCAGGAGTTCAAGATCAGCTTGGGCAACATGACACAACCCCATCTCTACAAAAATACAAAAATTAGCCAGGCATAGGGATGCGTACCTGTAGTCCCATCTGCTTGGAAGGAAGAGGTTGGAGGATCGATTGAGCCTGGGAGGCTGAGACTGCAGTGATCTCAGTGAGCTGTGATCACACCATGGCACTCCAGCCTGGGCGACAGAGTGAGAGCTTGTCTCAAAAACAAAGAAATGAAAGGAAACCAAAGACTAATGCAGATACTCGTGTGCCACCATTCACTGCAGCGTCATTCACAACTGCCAAAAGATGGAAACAATCCAAGTACCCATCAATGAATGGATAACCAAAATGTGGTAGAGGCGGGCAAAGGTACGTTATTCAGCCACAGGAAAAGGAGTGACGTTTTGATACACATTACAACCTGAATAAACCTTGAAAGCATTATGCTAAAAGAAATAAACCAGATATAAAAGGACAAATATGCATGCTTTCACTTATATAAAATATCTAGAATAGGCAAATGAATTAAGAGACCGAAAGCATATTAGATGTAACCAGGGGCTGGGTTGGGGGTGAATGGGGGTTAATTGTTTAATGGGCACAGAGTTTCTTTTGTGGTGACGGAAAAGTTTTGAAAATAGATAGTTGTAATGTTAATAGTAGTACAACACTGCATGTAATCAATGCCAATGATTGCCATTTAAAAAAATGACAAATATACATTTTACCACAAAGAATTTTGAAAAGGCTGATTACATAATCATTTTGTTCTTTTCACATGAAACCAGACGCTTTCCAAACTAGTCACAATGATGATCTCATTTCATTTTCACACGTGCCACGAAGTAAGGAATATTGTCTCCACGTGACAACTGAGAGAACTAAGATTCAGAGAAGGGCTCATGGCCAAGTCTCTACTCACTGAGCCAGGATTGTGCTTGAGTCCATCTTTCCCTAACACTAAGTGGTCAATTCATGAATTTCTCTTTGTATGATCTACTGATAGCCCAATCATATAGGTGTGTGTCCATTTCTCCTTTACAGCAGCAGATCCAGGTTAGTGGGGAAGACGAATGCTCTGGGCTCCATATGGAGAATTTCCTGATTCTGAGGGGAAATGGAACAGAGTTTTCTCAAGGAGTCCCGTTGATTCTTTATAAACATAAGGTTTGTCTTGAAAGTGCCGCTGTAATGCTTCATGTATTTTATAACCTCAGTTATCAGGAAGACAGCCAAGATCCGGCATGAGCAAAAATCACCACCTAACAACATCGGAGAGCTGAAAAAAGTAGAGCTATGTAAGGGTACCAAGGTTGCTATTCCGTTGGAGCTGCAGCCTCTGCATGCTATTACAATGCCTTTTCTCATTGCCATTCCAGAATGGCAATTTAGTAGAGAGTGCTTTAGTAGAGAGAGGCTGGAGCAGGAGAAGGAGGTAGATTTTCTTTTCTTTCTTTCTCTCTTTTATTTTTTTATTTTGAGACAGGAAAAAAAGAGGGGTCTCACTCTGTTGCCCAGGATGGGAATGCAGTGGTACAATCTCACCTCTTTGCAACCTCTGCCTCCCAGTTTCAAGCGATTCTCTTGCCTCAGCCTCCCGATAGCTTGGATTACAGGCACGCGTCACCACACTCAGTTAATTTTTGTATTTTTAGTAGAGCCAGGGTTTCACCATGTTGTCCGAGGTGGTCTTGAACTCCTGGGCTCAAGTGATCTGCCCACCAGGCCTCCAAAGGTGTTGGAGTTAGAGGTGTGAATTTCCATGCGTGGCTGAAGGCAGTATTTTTAAGAGAATTGCAAATGACTATAAAGATGTAAATCTGGCCAGGTGTAGTAGCTCATCTCTACCTGCATTTTGAAAGGCCAAGGCAGACAGGTCACTTGAGCTTAGGAGTTCAGGACTAGCCTGGGAAACATGGGACCCTGCCTCTACAAAAAATAAAAGATAAAAAGCCAGGCATAGTGGTTCATGCCTATAATCCAAGCACTTTTGGAGGCCAAGGTGGGAGGACTGCTTGAGCTCAGTAGTTCGAGAGGTCAAGGCTGCAGTGAGCCATGATAGCACCACTGCACCCCAGCTTGGGCAAAAGAGCAAGACACTGCTTCAAACAAAACAAAAATTAGCCAAGCTCAGTGGCTCATGAGGCTGAGGCAGGAGGATTGCTTGAGCCCAGGAGTTTGAGACTGCAGTGAGCTATAATTTTGCTTTTGCAATTAGCCTGGGCAACAGAGTAAAATAATTATTATTAAAATTAAAATTATTATTAAATAATTAAATAATTAAATAATTTAAATAATTATTAGATTATTTAATAGTTTTTAAATAATTTAAATTATTATTAAATAATTATTATTAAAATTAAAATAAAATTTTATTCCAGAAAAATAATTATTATAATTTTGTTGTTATTGTTGTTGTTGAGATGGAGTTTTGCTCTTGTTGCCTAGGCTGGAGTGCAGTGGTACAATCTTGGCTCACTGCAACCTCTGCCTCCTGGGTTCAGCTGATTTTCCCGCCTCAGCCTCCCAAGTAGCAGGGATTACAGGCATGTGCCACTACGCCTGGCTAATTTTGTATTTTTAGTAGAGATGGGGTTTCTCCATGTTGGTCAGGCTGGTCTGGAACTCCCAACCTTAGGTGATCCTCCTGCCTTGGCCTCCCAAAGTGCTGGGATTACAGGTATGAGCCACCGTGCCCAGCCTATTATAATTTTTTTTTAAGTAAGAAGAAGGCTGGGTGCGGTGGCTCACCCCTGTAATCCCAGCACTTTGGGAAGCCTAGGCAGGCTGATCACTTGAGGTTTGGAGTTCAAGATCAGCCTGGCCAACTCGGTGAAATCCCGTCTCTACTAAAAATACAAAAATTAGCCAGGCATGATGGCACATACCCGTAATCCCTGCTACTCTGGAGGCTGAAGCAAGAGAATCACTTGAACTGGGGAGATGGAGGCTGTGGTGAGCCAAGATCATGCCACTGTACTCCAGCCTGGGCGACAGAGTGAGACTCTGTCTCAAAATAAATAAATATGAAATAAAGAAAGAAGAAGAACAGCATCTGTCCTGCCTGGGGAGGTGGACATCCTCTTTGCACCCTTCCATGTCCAGCCCCTTCATTTTTGTTTCCTTTCTGACTTCTCTTTATTCACTGGATTTTTACATGTTGGTGATGCCCAGGGTTCTGTCCTTCCAACTTCTCTTCATATTGTACACTCTCCCTTGACTGATCCCATCCACAAACATGTCTTCAGCTACATTGGCCTGAGGACATCTACATCTCTAGCCTGGCGGCTCCCTTGAATTTGGATTCATCTATTCATCACACATTTCCAACCGGATGTGCCCAACCATAGTCATCATCTCTTTCTGAAACCTGAGTTTCTATTATCAACCAGGCCAGGAGCAGTGGTTCAAGTCTATAATCCCAGTACTTTGGGAGGCTGATATTGGCAGATCCCAGGGTCAGGAGTTCGAGACCAGCCTGGCCAACATGGTGAAAAACCATTTCTACTAAAATACAAAAAAATTAGCCAGGTGTGCTGGCGCATGCCTGTAATCCCATCTACTTAGGAGGCTGAAGCAGGAGAATCACTTGAACCTGGGAGGAAGAGATTGCAGTGAGCTGAGATCATGCCACTGCACTCCAGCCTGGGTGACAGAGCAAAACACAACTATCAACCAGCCAGTCACTCAAGTCAGAAACCTGGGAACCCCTCCTAGAATCCCCCTTTCCTCCTCTCTGTTCTCTTCCTGCATCCTACTTCCTCTTCCTGTCCTGTCAATACTATTTCCTGTTCGTTGCTAATTCAGTCCCTCTTCTCCACCTTCACTGTGCTTTGTTTAATTCCTCCTTATCAAAACTTACCCAGACCACTACAGGAGACTGTGTTTGTCTCTCTGTCTCCAGTCTTCGCCTTTTGCAATTTCTTCTCTAAGGAATGCTTAAACAAACAAACAAGATTACATTTGGTCATGCTTTTCTTCTACCTAAAAGTGACTAATGCTTGTTGACAAGGTAAATATCAAACATCCAGGCTTGACATGGCTGACAAGTTTATTCATGTTCTTTGTCACATGTTCTCAGGCCACTTTCCTACACACAATTTGAGCTGTAGTCATCCTGGCCTACTTGCAACTCTAAAAATATGCCACTGCCCATCTTGCCTATGTGTTTCTACACAAAATGTTCTTTCTACTTGGAGTGTTCACCCACTCCCTTGTCCTCTACCTCTCTGCCCAGCTTTTATGTGTTTTCAGGGACTTAGCTCAAACATCAGTTCTTAGAGGCATGTTCTGACAATTGAGCTGATCTGGAAGCTTGTGCTTTGTAACCCCCCCTTATGAGCTGTGCAGAACTCTGCTTACTCCTTATCACATTGTCTTCGTATGGCTTTTCTTGTATAGTGTCTTCACTAGGCTAATTATAGATGGGGACGGCATCAAGCAGATGTTTGATACATAGGAGGGGTCGAAAAGACATATTGAATCAATGCTCCCTGCTTACAAAATTATTCCATGCCGGTCAAGTGTGGTGGCTCACGCCTGTAATCCTAACACACTGGGAGGCTCAGGCAGGTGCATCACCTGAGGTCGGGAGTTTGAGACCAGCCTGACCAACATGGAGAAACCCAATCTCTACTGAAAAATACAAAAACATTAACTAGGAATGGTGGTGCATGTCTGTAATCCCAGCTACTCGGGAGGCTGAGGCAGGAGAACTGCTTGAACCCAGGAGGCAGAGGTTGCGGTGACCCAAGATGAGCAAAGATGGTGTCATTGCACTCCAGCCTGGGCAACAAGAGTGAAACTCCATCTCAAAAAAAAAAAAAAAAAAAACCAAGAAAATTATTCCATCTCAGTCCAAATCACAAGGAGTTGATAGACAACCCCTTTTAGCAACAACAGTAATGTTCTAAGGGCTCCTTGAGATGCCAGGGTTGAAGAGAAAAGACTAATAGATTGAGACCTGAAAGTCAGAGTTTGTTAGACAGGCATTGGAGATATAAAAAGGGCAGGAATGACAAGGAGCCTGGATTATTCAGTGTGGCTACTCACCACGGAAGCTGGTGGACATTCCTTGCTTCTGCCTCTCACTGATACTCTGCCTTTCTTTTAGTAATGGTACCTTAATATGCCTTAGAGATACCAAACCAGCCCCTGTGGTTCAGGTGGGGCTGATTCCAGGCTTTCACTCCATCGATAAGTACAGGTCCTTGGTCTGCCTAATCATAACATTCCATTCCCTTTGCCTCAGCAGTTGGTTCAGAGACAGGCACATGACACAAGCCAGACCTATGATGCTAAACACTAGGACATTCTCTGGAGCTATCTATTTTATTTTTATTTACTAATTTTTTCGAGACAGAGTCTTGCTCTGTCACCAGGCTGGTGTGTAGTGGCACCATCTCGGCTCACTGTAACCTCCACCTCCTGGGTTCAAGCGATTCTCCTGCCTCAGCCTCCCAAGTAGCTGGGATTATAGGTGCATGCCACCATGCCTGGCTAATTTTTGTATTTTTAGTAGATATGGGGTTTCACCATGTTGGCCAGGATGGTCTCAATCTGTTGACTTCATGATCTGCCCGCCTCGGCCTCCCAAAGTGCTGGGATTACAGGCGTGAGCCACTGCGCCTGGCCCTCTGGAGCTATCTAGAAAGAGATTTTCTTTTTCCAGTGGGGTTTTTGGTGGAAATAGAGGGTAGAATTATAAGCCTATGGTGACTAGTTGCCATTTTTGCCTCCATATGGAAGAATACTTGAGAATGAGGCCTTAAGAAAAAGAAAGAGGTCCTGAGAGGCAGGAAAACACCTTGCTGCTGGTAATGTTTTGAGTACCTAATCCTGCTTTTCAAGACACCAAGCCTGTTTGTTGTCACCCAGGTTGGAGTACAATAATGGTACAATCTCTGCTCACTGCAACCTCCATCTCCCAGGGGCAAGCAATTCTCCTCCCTCAGCCTCTCAAGTAGCTAGAATTACAGGTATCCGCCATCATGCACAGCTAATTTTTTGTATTTTTAGTAGAGACAGGGTTTTTCGCCATGTTGGTCAGGCTGGTCTCGAACTCCCGACCTCAGGTGATCCACCTGCCTTGGCCTCCAAAAATGTTGGGATTACAGTCATGAGCCACAGCTCCCAGACAAATTCTCCTTTTTGAATAAGGAAATTTCAATTTCAGTCTCTGTCATTTGCCATCAAAAGAGGGTTTATTATTATAGAAATCAGAATAGCCAACACATCTATAGAAAAAAATGTGAATACAGATGTCCTGTGGTCATGTGACAAGGATGTGCTTCCTTCCACCCAAATCATCTCACCCAGTGACCCTCTGGGCGTGTAGTGTAGGAAGGGTGTGGCAGTCTCAAACTACTTGAACTGTGACCCACTTATATGGAGCATACCTACTCCCCATTCCATTCACATATTCAAAAAAAAGAGAAAGGTTTCCCAAACGTGTTTTGTTTTACATTTGTTTTTAATTACTAAGCAAAACATGAATGCATCCCTGTAGCAATTGAAATATTATAGATAAAGCAGAAAGTCCCCTGACTTTCACATGACCATTCCCTTCCAGAGGTCACCCTCCATACAGCTAGTAGCCTTTAAAACCTTGTAACTCAGCGTAGGCACATATGGGAATGTAGAGGTTTGCGTCACATGGTGGCTGTGCAGGTGACAGTGACTGTGATGATGTAGGTTCTGCCCACATAAACAGCAAGAGTAAAGTTGAATTAAAAAGTCCCAGCCGCAAAAAATACTTCCTGTCTTACTCCATCATCCAACCCCAGAGATATCTGAAGCTGTCCCCTCTTTTAAATTCCTTCTATGCAGTTAGAAATCCTCTCTAAAAGGTTGCTCTTAAAAAGTTTCTCGGGAAGGGGAGGATGACCTAAATATAATTTTTCTTGTATGCACTTTCACTCATTCAAAAGAATTATATAGGTAATATATGAACATATGCTTCATTTAAAAGACTAAAAAATACAGAAATACGTGGAATACAAGGTAAAAATCTACCCTCATTTCACAATCTCAGTTCGCCATCGCCATTTCCTCCTCTTCGCATTATGGCATACATTTATTTATTTATTTATTACTTTTTAGTTTTACTTTAAGTTCTGGGATACATGTGCAGTATGTGCAGGTTTGTGACATAGTTATACATGTGCCACGGTGGTTTGCTGCACCTAGCAACTCTTCACCTATTTTTAAAGCCTCGAATGCCTTAGATATTTGTTCGATCAGTTTTTTTTTTTTTTTTTTTAATCTGAGGCTGAAGTGCAGTGGCGCTATCTCAGCTCACCGCAACCTCTGCCTCCAAGGTTCAAGTGATTCTCCTGCCTCAGCCTCCCAAGTTGCTGGGATTGCAAGCATGTGCCACCACACCCAGCTAATATTTATTTATTTATTTATTTTTTGGTAGAGACGGGGTTTTCACTGTCTTGGCCAGGCTGTTCTTGAACTCCTGACCTTGTGACCCACCCACCTCGGCTTCCCAAAGTGCTGAGATTACAGGCATGAGCCACCCCGCCCAGCCTAGGTATTTGTTACATGACATACTTTTCTAGTCCTTTTCCTATCATGTTGATGGAAAAGTAATTGACATTTGCACCAACGTAATATGTACTTTTATTTCATATATGCAATGCAGCAATACATTTTAGAAACTTTTTCAAGTCCGTGTCATAAGATTAAAAGATTAAGCTATGAAAAACAGAGAATATGCATTTTGGTAATGACATACAGGATGGGCAAACTTTGAAGGGCGGAAAGGCGCTAGGAATTGTTGTACCCAAGCCTAAATAGGAAGAGCTGGGCTGGAACGGTTGGGGTGCTGAACATTTGCATGGGTAGAGGCACTTAGCAGGGCCATGTCAAAAGCAAAGCTCACCGACTTTTCAGTTTTTCCAGACCACTTGTCAAATCTCGAGCCTGGGAGGAAGGCTGGGTTAGTGGCAGTAATGAAACTCTAATTGTTTATATTCTTAATTGCTATTAAAATTCAAAGTTTTTTTCTTTCTTTTTTTACCACAATGCTTAGTGTCCCTTTTTTTCAGATAAATCAAGGTAAATATCTTTTTCCTCCCTATGTGGTCATTTCATAAATTAAATCTTTGAAGGATTGTTCTTGTTTTGGGTTCTCTTTTTAATCTGGCAGAAATTTCCTCTTGTGCTCCACTTCCTTCTTATATTCTGCCTCTTCCTCCTCTTTTTTTTTTTTTTTAGAAATATGATCTTAAAAGAAAATTAAAAGAAATATGATCTTAATCAAAGTATAACATAAGCAAAGTATGATAACATAATGAATACAAGAGTGTTGTATTTTAAAGATTACATAGAAAATATATACAACCGATAAAATTAGGAAATAAAATAATTGAAAAAAAAACAGATAAGATATAAAATATATAGAAAGTGTTTATATTTGTGTATGGGTCCTAGAAATGTTCCCCAAGATCGTTCAAGATTCAATAAAAACAAGAACAAATTACTATCAAGATGCATACTAGTAATCTTTAAAAGGAGTTTATTTTTAAAACATTGGTTGTGATGGCATGGCTTCATTAAAAATTTCTAGACTGAACTGAGCACAGTGGCTCACGAGTATAAGCCCAGCACCTTGGGAGGCTGAGGCTGGTGGATCACTTGACGTCAGGAGTTTGAGACCAGCCTGGCCAAGATGGAAAAATCCGTTTCTACTAAAAATACGGAAATTATTCAGGCATGGTGGTGGGCTCGTGCAATCCCAGCTACTCAGGAGGCTGAGGCAGGAGAATTGCTGAAATCTGGGAGCTGGAGGTTGCAGTGAGCTGAGTTGGCACCACTGCACTCCACCCTGGCTGACAGAACAAGACTCTGCCTTAGAAAAATATATCTATACACACATATATGTGTGTATAATCAGGATGAGTGACCATACCGCCCTTTTTTTCTGGAAAGTAATGTAGTGCCAGGGAGAAAATGATGGGCTATAGAAAGTTAGACAAGCCAGGGTGTATCTCCAGGTTTTACCACTCCTAGCTACAGGATCTCAAGAAGGTACCTCACAGGTCTCAGTGTTTTCTTCTATAAAACAGGGAAATGCTTCCTGGGGTAGTTGTCAGATTTAAAAAAAGAAAAAAAAATATATATATATACATATATACACATACATACACACACACTGATTCAATAAATGAGTACTTCTACTAATTCCAGGAGGTAAAATAAAAAGACAATAAATGAGTACGATTTTCCCATCCTTGCATTTTGATTTTGAGAATAGTCTACGCAACTTTATACTCTCCACCAAGTCAACCAAGGCAGAAAAGGAGAGAGAAATTCAGTCAGATGATCTGTCTAAAAGAAAACACTGCTTTATGTTTCTCTTTTGCTGTATTCACCCAGAAACATGAGCTTGCACGACCTAGTGCAAGAAGAAAAGGAAGCCCTAGAAATATGATTCCTGCTTTACAGAAACAGGATGATAGAGTATCTGCAAAACACATACAGGAACTAGCATAATGTCTTGCTAAATGTTCAGTAAAGACATAACTGCAATTTCACAATAGTAACAAGTCTACCTTTCTAAGTGTCAATGAATTTCCTTTTAACATCCTTCATTTTCCTGTTTGTATATATCAGGAAGTTTGAGTTATGAATGACCTCAAACTAGCTTAAGCAAACGCAAGCACACACATACACTTCCACAGAGTATGCTGAATCATGTTACAGGAAAGAATGGGGTGGGGGATTGTTGACCTCAAGCACTGCTAGAATTGGGGACCCACATCCCATCTCTTTCCCAGGCTTCACTCTCTGCATGTTGGCCAGATGGCTTTTGAGAGAGAGTAGATATGAATTTAGCAAACTTAAAGCTTGAATATTCCAAATCAGTCTCGCAGGATACAGATGTAAAATGCCAGGGGTGAACTCTAATTGGTCTTCCGTGGACCCTGACCACCCTTTGAACCAATGCCTGTGGTAAGGGGAGGGGAATGTTTTGATTGACGGGTTATGTCCTGTACTCGCTTCTGTGGCTAGTGGGGACGAGGTTTGATGACCTGCAGTTTCACCAGAAACACACAGAATTGGGAAGGGCTATTTTCCAAAGGGAAGAGATAGCTTTTAACATAAAAAGTAGGAGGGGGTTGCTAGGCAGACAATACAACCAGAGGTCCATGCTGAAGAGAATCTTTTATAAATGATCGAATAGCTAGAATTTTGTTGTGATTGTATAGAGTTTTGAAATTTTATGTACCAAGTTCTTTATTCCCTAGGAGAGTGTGTTTGTCACTTCATTACTCCTGATAAATGTATTCTAACATATTGAGGGAAATTATTATTTTTTAGAGCGGCTTTAATAGTAATAATAGAGAGGGCTATGTTGAGGTATCTCACCAAAACCAACCAATTCTCACTAATTGTTAATGTGGTGGTTTTCTTTCTGCTCTCGCTAAAAGTAGCTGATTCAGAAGTGAATAGATGAGAATTTGTGATTTTGTAGTTAAAATGAATGTGTGATGAATTGCTTTGATTTTCCTGAATTAATATCACTGATATAAAATGAGGCTGGGAAGCATGTCCTGACTTTGTTGCATACTCATTGTCATCGCTCAGTTTAGTTCCATGACGGGGTGGGAGTAGGGAAAGTTGTCTTTAAGGCTAGGTGCCATTTTGGAATAAACTTGGTTTTTTGGTTTTTGTCTTTTTTTTTTTTTTTTTTTAATACAGAGTCTCGCTGTGTCGCCCAGGCTGGTGTGTAGTGGCACAATCTCAGCTCATCGCAACCTCCACCTCCCAGGCTCAGTTCTCAGCCTCCCTGGTAGCCGGGATTACAGGCGTGCACCACCATGCCTGGCTAATTTTTGTATTTTTAGTAGAGACGATGTTTCACCATGTTAGCCAGGCTGGTCTCAAACTCCCGACCTCAAATCACGTGCCTGCCTCAGCCTCTAAAGTTGGTTCTTTAAAACCGCTAAATATATATATACATTTTTCTTTCTTTTTTTTTTTTTTTTTTTGCTTAGCCCAGATGCTCAGGGGCTGGCAGGATCGCCTGCTTTTTGAATGAGTAGCAAACAACCAGGATAAACATCAGGTCTGTCTTCCCACCGCTCTTCCCCCAGCCTTTCCTTCATCTATGTGCAGAAAGCCCTGTTCAGCATGCCAAGGCACTAGACATCAGAGCTCCTGTGTCTGTCCTCTGGGCCAATCGTTTTCTTCTCTCTGTGCCTGGCTCTAAAGTAAGAGGCAAATATATCCACATTTGGTGGTAAAAGGAACTGACAATAATGTTGAGTCAGGGCTTCTCAAACCTTAATGTGCGCATGAATCATTTGGCTAAGCTCTTGTTAAAATGCAGATTCTGATTCAGTAGATCTGGGCGTAACTCAGTAGATCTGGGTCTGAGAATCTGCAATCCTTTTTGAGACCGAGTCTCACTTCTTTGCCCAGGCTGGGGTGCAATGGCACAGATCTCAGTTCACTGCAACCTCTGCCTCCCAGGTTCAAGCAATTTTCCTGCCTCAGCTTCCCAAGCAGCTGGGATTACAGGTACAAGCCAGCATGCCCGGCTAACTTTTGTATTTTTGGTAGAGATGGGGTTTCAACATGTTGGCCAGGCTGGTCTTGAACTCCTGACCTGAAGTGATCTGCCCACCTTGGCCTCCCAAAGTGCTGGGATTACAGGTTTGAGGTACTGCGCCCAGCCTCCCAAATTTTAAGTAAAGCTGTTTTATACCTAGGTGAGGTACATAGGTACTCTCAGTAGACCTTTAGTTAATGCTTTGATACTTCCATTATTTATGCAAGTTTGAGAAATATGCTCTTAAGCAAACTGTGATGACATAATGAATGCCAGAGTGTTGTGTTTTAAAGATTGTACAGAAAATATATAAAACAGATAAAATATAAAACATATATAATGTGTTTATATTTGTGTATGGGTCCTAGAAATGTTACCCACGATCATTAGAGATTCAATAAAAACAAGAATAAATTACTAGCAAGATGCATACTAATAACCTTTACAAGGAGTTTATTTTTAAAACATTGGTTGTGATAGCATGGTGTTGCTTCTTTAAAAATTTCTAGACTGAGCTGGGCGTGGTGGCTCACACCTGTAATCCCAGCACTTTGGGAGGCTGAGATTGGTGGATCACCAGCTGAGGTCAGGAGTTCAAGACCAGCCTGGTCAACATGGTGTAACCCCATCTCTACCAAAAATACAAAAATTAGCCAGGCATGATGGTGGGCGCCTGCAATCCCAGCTACTCAGGAGGCTGATGCAGGATAATTCCTTGAACCAGGAAGACAGAGGTTGCAGTGAGCTGGGATCATGTCATTGCACTCCAGCTTGGGTGACAGAGCGAGACTCTGTCTTAAAAAAAAAAAAAAAAAAAAAAATTCTGGACCGGAAACTGTCCTTATAATAGTAAGAAAAATATAAATGATAAAAAGCTTTTGTTTTTTTTTTTTGAGACAGAGTTTTACTCTGTCACCCAAGCGGGAGTGCAGTGGCGCCATCTCAGCTCATTGCAATCTCCACTTCCCAGGTTCAAGCCATTCTCCTGCCTCAGCCTCCTGGGTAGCTGGGATTACAGGCACTTGCCACCAGGCCTGGCTAATTTTTGTATTTTTAGTAGAGATGGGTTTTATCATATTGGCCAGGCTGGTCTCAAACTCCTGACTTCAAGTGATCTGCTCGCCTTGGCCTCCCAAAGTCCTAGGATTACAGGTGTGAACCACTGCACCCAGCCGATAAACCTTTTCAATAGGCAAGATCTGAAATAGCAAAAGAGAAAAATTAAAATGACTTCTCTGTTTTGTCAGCACCTTTGCTGACAAATATTTTAAACATCCTTCCCCTCAAATGTATTAATTCAACAAACACACATCAAGTGCCTATTACACATCAGGAACTGTGCTAGGTGCTGGGATACAGTGGTGAGTGAAACAGACATGCTTTCTTGTTTTCATGCGTCTTACAGTCCGGAGCTGAGCTGATCAATACGGTAGCCCCTAGCCATATGTGGCTATTGAGCACCTGAAAGGTGGCTAGTCCAAATTGAGATGTGTTGTAAATGTAAAATAAACATGAGATTTAAAGGTGTACCCCCAAAAACTCACTAACAATTTTTTATATTGATTACAAGTTGAAATGATAATATTTTGGATATCTTGAGTTGTCCAAAATACTAGATATAAGAAGACTTACAAAGATTAAATGTGAGTTGAAATATGTGATTAAGAGCCAGCTGTGGTGGCTCACATCTGTAATCCCAGCACTTTGGGAGGCTGAGGCAGGCAGATCACTTGAGGCCAGGTGTTCGAGACCAGCCTGGCCAACATAGCAAAACCCCATCTCTACTAAAGATGCAAAAATTAGCTGCACGTGGTAGTGCATGTCTGTAATCCCAGCTACCTGGGAGGCTGAGGCACAAGAAGAATTGCTTGAACCCAGGAGGCAGAGGTTGCAGTGAGCTAAGATGACACCATTGTACTCCAGCTTGGGTGATAGAGTGAGACCCTGTCTCAAAACAAACAAAAAATGATCCCTTTGAAATATCAATAAGAAAAACACATAGGAATAAAGCCATTATAGAAAGAATAATAAACTGAAAATATCACAGAAGAAATCACTGAAGTATATGTAGCATAAGAATAGTTTTCAGTTAAACTTTTAAGAAACAGTTTGATGTCTTGTGAGAGATTTAAATGTTTAGCCAATATCGGTGTATGAATCCCTGTAAACATGTGCGTGTATGCACAGTTTTCACAGCTGAATTCAACAAGTGTGTATTGGGGGAGACATTGTACCAATCAGCACATTGGATGGACCTTAGGGATACAGAAGTGACAGTGATGTGCTCCTTGCTCTCAGACACCTTATCATCATGTTACAGAAGGAAATACACACAACTGACAGTGATACAGCCCAAGAAGCGCTAAGCTCAAGGAGGTGCCATCTGTTGTTTTGTTCCACTTCACCTTTCTACTAATAACTGTACTCTCTGATTCACACCTGCCTCCCTCTCTGTTTTGGGGTGTGGATGGCTGAACTCCACCCTAGAATCCAATGGTGAAGCAAGTGAGTCAGGCTGGAACAGACAACAAGATTGAGTGAAAAGGGACACATAATCTCTCAAGAGAATTAAGATTTATGGGAAGAGACTCTGAATTTCCAGTGAGACAGGAGTCTGAAGGGGCCTCTAGCCATGTTGCTGCCATGGGGACGTCAGGCTGGAGCAAACTCCAACATCGAGGAAACCGATCTGTGGAACAGAGAGGCAAAACTGCTCTTTCTGATATTTTTGAGCCCAGTCTCAATTTTCCCAGAAGGCAGATATACTCCAGGGCTGTTCAATTTTGTAAGCCAATAAATTCCATTTGCCTAAGAAAGTCTAATTTGCATTTCCTGTTCCTTGAAAGGTAAGGAGACCTAACTGATAACATGATACCTAACCAATAGGTAACTGATAACCTAGCTAATAACTGATAACATGATACCTAACCAAAAGTAACTGATTACATCACTAATAACTGACAACATGATACCTAACCAATAGTGTAAACAAAACACAGAGAATGTGATGAGTGATTTTGCAGGGGAGCCACACAGACCACTTGATATTTGAGTTCAATGCCTTCAATGACAAAGCAAGATCTAATGGACATGTAGATGATGAGACTGTATTCCTTTTTACATCTATGGATTCTGCAAATAGGGAAGGATTCCTAAAAATGTCAGGCCGTTTCACACGATACAAAAATATGTTCCTGGCCGGGTGTGGTAGCTCATGCCTGTAATCTCAGCACTTTGGGAAGCTGAGACAGGTGGATCACCTGAGGTCAGGAGTTCAAGACCAGCATGGCCAACATGGCAAAGCCCTGTCTCTACTAGAAACACACACACACACACACACACACAACCTCCCACAC
>NW_016107372.1:8450053-8470202 GCF_001604975.1 Cebus imitator | reverse complement strand
GGAAGCTGGAGGAATCTTCCTCACACTATACGTATCAGCTACTTCCTCATTGGAGCTTAAATGTTATCTCTCAGAGTTGTCTTCACTGACCTCCCCATCCAAAATGGTCTCTATTCTTTTTTCCCACCTATCCTTTTTAAATGACTGAAGAGCACTTTGATTCTGTAATTATCTTTTAAAATAATATTTTTTACTATTTTTGTTTATTTATAGTAGTGATTTTATCTTAGAATATAAAATGCTTAAGGGTCAGGATCTCTTCCCTTCAATATCTACAGTGTGTTTAGCATAGTACTTGTTGTCTGGTGGCACTTAAATTTCCTTAAAATGATGTTCGATTAATTAGAACACTGAATCCAGGTTTGGCTTTCAAATATTTTCATTGTTATAGAGAAGCCACAGCAGTTTCAGAGAAAAGAGAAGCAAGTTCGCTAAGGAACTTAGAAAGAAATTGATGTGAATGATTTTGGAGAAGAGAACAGTCAGGGACTCTTTATATATTTCACAATGTAAAGTCTTTATTAAAAACATGTTTTAAAAAAAACTGCTCTGTATTGTCACAAACTTCTAAATTAAAGGGAGAAACAAAATTTTCACTGGCCCTAAAGAAGAACTTGGACTATCATCAGGTTCCAGGAAGTAGTTTTTTCAACACCCAACGTATTGTGCCTTTCTTCAGCTCTCTTATCTTTACCAAGAGGGCAGAGACTGTTGGTTGCTTACCTGGTAACTCTTCTCCCCTTCATGGTTCGTAACAGAATGCTAATTTTATTTAAAATGCCATTGTGTGTGTACTTCTAAGAGATTGTATGTTCCAGCTTCCTTAGTATGTGGTGACATTCTGGTCAATGTGATGTAAGATGAGGTGTTGTGTTGGTGGCTCACGCCTGTAATCTGAGAACTTTGGGAGGCTGAGGCAGGCAGATCACAAAGCCAGGAGATGGAGACCATCCTGGATAACACAGTGAAACCCCATCTCTACTAAAAATACAAAAAATTAGCTGGTCGTGGTGGCATACGCCTGTAGTCCCAGCTACTCAGGAGACTGAGGCAGGAGAATCACTTGAACCCGGGAGGTGGAGGTTACAGTGAGCCGAGATTGTGCCATTGCACTCTAGCCTGGGTGACAGAGCGAGATTCCATCTCAAAAAATAAACAAACAAAAAAAACACCTTATATATTTTAGCTACTATTATTTTGCATTCTTAGTTACATACAACCAAACGTAATTTTAATGATCTTGGTTTTCTCCTTTTAATCAAATATATAAAGTCTACATTATAAAAGATCTTAAGAAATAATAGAGAAGCAGCTATTTTGGAGAGAAAATATTATTTTAGAAACTGCCTGAATTCAGGGATCTTTACATACATGCTTATAAACTAGAAAGAAGGCCCAAATAAACTGATAAATTGCAGAGAAGTTTTATTAAGTATAGTATAAAAGATTGTATATGCGGCTGGGCGCGGTGGCTCAAGCCTGTAATCCCAGCACTTTGGGAGGCCGAGGTGGGTGGATCACGAGGTCAAGAGATCGAGACCATCCTGGTCAACATGGTGAAACCCTGTCTCTACTAAAAATACAAAAAATTAGCTGGGCGTGGTGGCGCGTGCCTGTAATCCCAGCTACTCAGGAGGCTGAGGCAGGAGAATTGCCTGAACCCGGGAGGCGGAGGTTGCGGTGAGCCGAGATCGCACCATTGCACTCCAGCCTGGGTAACAAGAGTGAAACTCTGTCTCAAAAACAAAAAAAAACAAAAACAAAAACAAAAAAAAAAGATTGTATATGCAGAGACTCATATATAGAACAGCAATCAAACAAGCCCGACAATAGATTCAAAGAGACTTTTACACACATAACAGTGTGTAGCTCATAAATGTCTACTTCCTTAAGTGGGAAATATTATCCATCAAAATGAAACAGGAAAAAAAAATGTGCATTGTTACTTTTAAAAGCAAATGCATTTTAGGATATTTTGATGAAATTCTGACTTATAAGGGCTGGGAATAGACCCTTTCAATATATTTTACTATTGCCAAGTCCTTGTTTAAAATCTAGGTATTTATTTTATTCTCCAAATGACGAAGAGGGGAAACGTGCACTAAAAATAATCAATGGGATAGAAAATAGGTCATTTTGGAAAGACTTTTTTTAAAAAACGTTTGTCTACAAACAGATGGAAAAACATTCTGTGCTCATGAATTGGAAGAATCAATATTGTTAAAATGGCCATACTGCCCAAAGCAATCTACAGACTTAATGCTATTACCGTCAAACTACAATGTCATTTTTCACAGAATTATAAAAAACTAGTCTAAAATTATGTGGAACCAAAAAAGAGCCCAAATAGCTAAAAGAATCCTAAGGAAAACCAACAAAGTTGAAAGCATCACTTTACCCAACTTCAAGTTATACTACAAGTCTCCAGTAACAAAACCATCATGATACTGGTACAAAAATAGACACATAGACCAAAGCGACAGAATAAATAGAGAACCCAAAAATAAGGTCACACATCTATAATCATCTGATCTGTGACAAAATTAACAAAAATAAACATTGGGGAAAGGACTCCCTAGTCAATAAATGGTTCAGTGATAACTGGCTATCTATATGCAGAAAAATGAAACCGGACCCCTACTTATCACCATAGGCAAAAAATAATTCAAGATAAATCAACAACTTAAATGTAAGACCTCAAACTATACAAATCCTAGAAGAAAATCTTGGAAATACCATTTTGGATATCAGTCTTGGCAAATAATTTATGGCTAATTCCTCCAATCAAAAATTTTTTTTTCATCCAATCAAAATTTGTTTTGCAACAAAAACAAAAATTGACAAGTGGGATCTAATTAAGCCAAAATCATCTGCACAGTAAAAGAAACTACTAACAGTAAACAGACAACCTACAGAATGGGAGTACTTGCAAACCATGCATCCAACGAAGATCTAATATTCAGAGTCTGTAAGGAACTTTAAAAAAAATTTACAAGCAAAAGACAAACAATCCCATTAAAAAGTGGGCAAAGGACATGAACAGACACTTCTCAAAAAAAGCCATTCAAGCGGCCAACAAGCATATGAAAAAATGCTCTTCATCACCAATCATTAGAGAAACGCAAATCAAAACCACAATGAAATACCATCTCATATCAGTCAGAGTGGCTATCAAAACATCAAAAAATAACAGATGCTGGCAGGGCTGCAGAGAAAAGGGAAAGCTTTCATACTGTTGGTGGGAATGTAAATTAGTTCAGCCACTGTGGAAAGCAGTTTGGAGATTTCTCAAAAAACTAAAAATGGACATAAAGAAGGGAACAATAGACACTGAGGATTATAGGAAGCACGAGGGAGAGAGCAAGGGTTGACAAATTATCTGTTGGATACTGTGCTCATTACCTGGATGACAGGTGCAATTATATCCCAAAGCTCAGCATTATATAATATACCTTTGTAACAAACCTGAACCTGAATCTAACATAAAAGTTAGAGAAAAGTTTTGTCTAGCTTGGAAAAGAACAATAAGACAAAGTATTTCATGCATGTGAAGAGTTATTAAAGAAGGCTAGTCAGTTTTTAATCATTAAAGTAGAACAGAATCAAATTACCTTAGGTTGAATAAATTGTTTATTGATAGTGTTGACAAAATCTGGTATCATTGAAGGCTGGAGAAGAATCTCAAACCCTAGAGATCTTTATAAATTCTGGAGGGGATGTGGGGTATCCTAGTGGGATGTCTTGCTCCATGATCAACCACGAGCCTCCCTCCTGAAGCTCAGAGCCTGTGTTGAAAAGAAGGACTTCCTAGAAAGATAGAGTGATGTTTGGCCACAGAAACCCTTAGAATTCTTCTGATTCTTTCTTTGAAATTCAGTCACTGGAAAATTCCTTGAAATATATTCCAGTTTTTTTAACATAAGGAAAAATAGCAACCACTGTTTTTTATTTTTATTTTTTATTATTTTTGAGACAGAGTCTTGCTCTGTTGCCCAGGCTGGAGTACAGTGACTCAATCTCGGCTCATTGCAACCTCCCCCTCCCAGGTCCAAGCGATTCTTCTGCCTCAGCCTCTGAGTAACTGGGATTACAGGCATGCACCACCACACCCAGCTAATTTTTGTATTTTTAGTAGAGACAGGGTTTCTCCATATTGGCTAGGCTGGTCTCGAACTCCTGATCTCAAATGATCCACCTACCTTGGCCTCCCAAAGTGCTGTGATTACAGGCATGAGCCACCACGCCCAGCCAAGCAACCACTGTTGGTTGATTGCCCACTCACAGCAGAGGTTTTGGGTGTGCTGCACACATTCCCTTAACTTTCCCATGTCCAGGATGTGCTAATGACATCCATGAATCTCCACCTCAGTGCCTCTACCTGCCTAAGCCATTGATTTGTCCTATCTAAGATGGATCAATAACCTCGGTGTGAGTTTGCTTTTCCTGCACACTGAGCCTTGCCAGTACCACAATCCGAGGGCTCACAAAATGTCTGACTTGCCATCATGGAATCCTGTCTGGGACTGAGGGCCCACTTTATGGTGGAGGAACAGCAATGAACATGTGATAGTGGGACCTATGGATCCTACCAAGTGCTTCATCTCTGAGAAGTGCCACCCCATGGAACCCTCAAAGTCCTGTTAAAAACCCAGCAAAGAAGCCAGCTTGAGGATGATATTCTATTGGAGTGGGGCCTTGTCCTTCAAAATGTGGCATGGATAGTACTTTGAACCAAAGGCCAAATGTTACTGTGTCTCCAGTAGCTAGAATACCCTCCCCAAACCCTAGTAGTTGCTCTATGACTGAGCTAGATTTATCAGGGTAATTTCATTTGCTGGTGATGGGTTTAGGGGAAATGAGTTGAGTGCATCTTGGAAAGATGCAGCTGTTCAATCAACCCATACTGATGTGGAGAAACTGCTTTTCTCTTCTGGCTTTGGACGTGTTGTGGAAGATAACACTTGGAGCAGTGGTAGCTGCCACCTTATCACCATGAAGAGAGAGACAACATGGAGACGGAGAATGGGACAGTGAGCAAAGAGACAGGAGGAGCTGGGTCTTTGATGACACTATTGATCCTTTAAAGCAGCCCTGGGGCTGGGCATGGTGGCTCATACCTGTAATTGTAGCACTTTGGGAAGCTGAAGTGAGCAGATCACCTAAGGTCAGGAGTTCAAGACCAGCCTGGCCAGCATGGCCAAACCCCCTCTCCACAAAAAATACAAAAATTAGCCGGGCATGGTGGTGTATGCCTGTAGTCCCAGCTACTTGGGAGGCTGAGGCAGGAGAATTGCTTGAGGGTGGAGGGCAGAGGTTGCATTGAGCCAAGACTGTGCCACGGCACTTCAGCCTCAGAGACAGGAAAAAAAACTAAAAAAAAAAAAAAAAAAGCAGCCCTGGAACTGCTTTCCTGGACATTTTGTTAAATGAAGTAACAGATAGTTTTATTGTTTATCCACTTTTAGTCCAAAACGGGTACTTTCCGGTGATATTCATGGCAGATGTTGCTAGTTAGGCTTTTTCACATTTATCCCCTCCATGACTTCCTTTGTGCTGATAGTGCCTCCCCTTTCCATTCCAGAAGCTCAAAATGCCTCTTTAACATTTCTCAGCCTCCTTTACAGATAAGATATGGATGTGTGACCCAGTGCCTGTCAATGAGATTTGTGGTCTGTTGTGAGCCTTCTGAGAAAGGATTTCCTTCTTAATAAAAAGTGGCATTTGGCCGGACGCAGTGGCTCACGCCTATAATCCCAGCACTTTGGGAGGCTGAGGCGGGTGGATTATGAGGTCAGGAAATTGAGACCATCCTGGCCAATATGGTGAAACCCCGTCTCTACTAAAATACAAAAACTTAGCTGGGCGTGGTGGCACGTGCCTGTAGTCCCAGATACTTAGGAGGCTGAGGCAGGGGAATTGCTTGAACCCGGGAGGCGAAGGGTGCAGTGAGACGAGATGGCGCCATTGCACTCCAGCCTGGGCAACAGAGCAAGACTCCGTCTAAAAAAAAAAAAATAGTGACATTTAGAAAACATGTCCTTATTCTTTGGTCAGATGTTGTTGTGTCTTCATGTGATATTTGGCCAGGTGCTGTTGTGTGTTCATGTGATACTTGAAACTGTGGCTGCCATCTGTGACTGTGAGTGGGCAGTGTAAGGCTGAGACCAATACTCTGAGAATGACAGAGTGAAAGACAGGGAATTTCGCCCAGGTCCTCAATGACATGCAGAGGCCTGATCCCACCTTGGACTTGCCCTGCCTCGTTAGTTCTTTTTATGTGACATAATAACTTCTTTTTTTTTTTTTTTTTGAGACAGGATCTTGCTCTGTCGCCCAGGCTGCAGTGCACTGGCGTGATGATAGCTCACTGCAGTCTCGAACTCCTGGTCTCAAGCAATCCTCCTGCCTCAGCCTCTTAAGTAGTTGGCATTAGAGGGGTGTGCCACCATGCCTGACTGATTTTTGTATTTTTTTTAAAAGATGGGGTCTCCGTGACGTCCAGGGTGGTCTTTAACTCCTAGCCTCAAATTTCCCACCTCAGCATCCCGAAGTGTTGGGACTTCAAGCATGAGCCTCGGCACCCAGGCAATAAAAGTCATTTTAAAAATTGTTTTTTGTTGAATGTTCTGCTTCTCGAAGTTAGTCATCTTAACTCAAACATACAGCATCACATGCCACCTTAACTCCGGCTCTCTGCTCCTCAAATTCACCAGAAGTGAAAGAACTAAAAGATTTCTGTTAAAATTGTAAACATCAGCTGGTCTTGGTATTGCAGTAAAAGGATTATGGAAAGTGCTCATAGTATTTTATTATATAGGTCATAGACTATTTCTGCCGTCTTTCCCATGAAACGTTATTAGGCATTCATGAGAATTACGAAGACATCTCTTCTCAATGTCCCTGTTATTTAGAGAAATAACAAAACTATAAAAGGGATTGCTGTACTCCTGTAGATGTTTTCTTTCAGTTGGAAATAATAGATTCTGAATTGAATTTTTTAAAAAAGAAGGAAAATATAGCCAAATTTGATAACTCTCAAAAGCTGTCAATAAAAATATATTGAAAACTTTTCAAGAGAAAATTGTACTTTTTTTTTTTAATAAAAAAACGTAGAGAGTAGAAATACTACAGGCATACCTGGTTTTATTGCACTTTGCTTTCTTGTATTTTTTACAGATTGGAGATGTATCAGTCTGTTCTCACATCGCTAATGAAGACATACTAGAGACTGGGTAATTTACAAAGTAAAAGAGGTTTAATGGACTCACAGTTCCACATGGCTGGGGAGGCCTCACGATCATGGTGGAAGGCAAAGGAGGAGCAAAGGCCTGTCTTATGTGGAAGCAGGCAAGAGAGTGGATGCAGGGAAACTCCCCTTTATGAAACCATCCGATCTCATGAGACTTATTCACTAATACAAGAACAGCATGGGAAAAACCTGCCCCGTGATTCAGTTACCTCCCACCAGGTTCCTCCCACGACATGTGGGGATTATGGGAGCTACAATTCACATGAGTTTTCGGTGGGGCCCAGCCAAACCATATCAGGAGGTTTGTGGCAACCCTGCATTGAGTAAGTCTGTGGGCACCATTGTTCTGACAGCATCAGCTTACTTTGTGTTTCTGTGTCAGATTTTGGTAATCCTTGGAACTTTTTCATTTTTTTAATATCTGTTATGATGATCTGTGATCAGTGATCTTTGGTGTTACTATTGTAGTTGTTTTGTGACACCCTGACCTGAAGTGTCCCCATATGAGAGGGTGAACTTCATTAGTGAATGTGTGTGTTCTGATTCCTCTAATGACCTCCCCTCCCCAATCCCAGTCCCCAGTCTCTCCCTCTCCTTGGTCCTCTCTATCCCCTGAGACACAAGGATATTGAAATTAGGCCAATTGGTAACCCTACAATGGCCTCTAAGTGTTCAAGTGAAAGGAAGAGTCACACATCTCTCACTTTAAATTAAAAGCTAGAAATGAAATGATTAAGCCTAGTGAGGAAAGCATGTTCAAAAGCCCAGACAGGCTGAAAGCTAGGCTTCTTGTGCCAAGCCATTAGCCAAGATGCAAATGTAAAGGAACGTTTCTTGAGCAAAATTAAAAGTGCTACTCTAGTGAACCCATAAGAAAGCTAAATAGCCTTAATGATGATATGGAGACACTTTCAGTGGTCTGGATATAAGATCAAACCAGCCATACCACATTTTCTTAAACCAAAGTTTATTCCAGAGCAAGGTGTAGCTCTCTTGGACTCTGTGAAGGCTGAAAGAAATGAAGAAACTGCAGAAGAAAAGTTTGATGCTAGCAGAGTTTGATTCATGAGGTTTAAGAAAAGAAGCTGTCTCCATAACATAAAAGGAATGCAAGATGAAGCAGCAAGTGTCGATGCAGAAGCTGCAGGAAGTTATCTGGGAGATCTAGCTAGGCTGGGTGATGAAGGTGGCTACGCTGAACAAAGGATTTTCAAGGTAGACAAAACAATCTTACATTGCAAGGAGATGTCATCTAAGACTTCCACAGGTAGAGAGGAGAATTCATTGCATGGGTTCAAAGCTTCGAAGGACAGGTTGACTCTCTTGTTAAGCGCTACTGCAGCTGGTGGTTTTAAGTTGATGCCAATGATTATTTGCCATCTGAAAATCCTAGGGCCCTTAAGAATTATGCTAAATTTACTCTGCTTGTGCTCTGCAAATGAAATAACAAAGCCCAGATGACAACTCATCTGTTTTCAGCGTTTTTTGAATAGTTTAAGTGCATTTTTGGGAGTATTGTTCCCAATATATGATTACTTTCAACATATTTCTGCTATTGACAAGGCACCTGGTCACCCAAGAACTCTGATGAAGCTGTACAAGGAAATTAATGTGGTTTTCACGCCTGCTAGCACAACATTCATTCTGCAGCCCAAGGATCAAGGAGTAGTTTGATTTTCAAGTCATTATTGAAGAAATTTCATAAGGCTATGGCTGCCACAGTGATTCCTCTGACAGATCTGGGCAAAGTAAATCGAAAACTTTCTTGAAACGATTCACCATTCTAGATCCCAGCAAGGACATTCATAATTCATGGGAGGGAGGTTAAAATATTGATATGACAGAAGTTTGGAAGAAGCTGATTCCAACCCTCACGGTTTACTTTGAGGGGTTTAAGACTTCAGTGAAAGAATACCTGCAGATATGTCAGACCTAGCAAGACAGAATTAGAAGTGGAGCCTGAAGACGTGTCTGAATTGCTGTAATCTCATAATAAAACTTGAACGGATGAAGAGTTGCTTCATCTGGATAAACAAATAAAGTGGTCTTTTGAGGTGGAATCTCCTCCTGGTGTAGATACTGTGAACATTGCTAAAATGACAAGGACGGATTTAGAATATTGCATAAACTTAGTGGATAAAGCAGGGCAAGGTTTGAGAGGATTGACTCCAATTTTAAAAGAAATTTTACCGTGGGTAAAATGCTATTAAGCAGCACTGCATGCTACAGAGAAATTGTGAAAGGAAGAGTCAACCCATATGCATTCATTGTTGCCTATTTTAAGAAATTGCCACAGCCATCTCTACCTTCAGCAACCAACACCCTGATCAGTTAGCAGTCATCAACTCCAAGGTGAGATCCTCCTCCAGCAAAAAGATTACAACTTCCTGAAGACTCAGATGATCACTAGCATTTGTTTTAACAATAAAGTATTTTAAAATTAAGATATATACATTGTTTTGTTAAATATAATGCGATTGCAGGCTTTATAGTATAAACATAACTTTTATATTTACTGGGAAACCAAACAATTCATGTGACTCACTTAATTTTGATATTCCTTTTAAGTGCCAGTGGTCTGAAATGAAGCTCACAATATCTCTGAAGTATCTCTATATTCCTGCTTAGCTTAAGAGTTCAACAGCAAATAAGAATTTAGAATTTTAATTCCCAGGACTATTTTCTTTTAAATATAAGTCCATATCCATAACGTATAATAAATATCTATAATGTAAAGATAATGACGAAAGATATTGTTGGAATTCTAGTATTCTGTCTTAGGCTAGATAAAAAGGTTCAATATTAGTTTTCTTCTTTTGGAAGAAAACCAGTATTTTCTAGAGGCTTTTCGTGGTTGTGGAAGTACCACTTTTAAAGCCTGTTTCTCTCTGCAGAGCAGCGAATGTCTTCTCAGAGAAGCCATTCTGTATTTCACCTATCTTCAGGGTGTATCCTTTGATAACATTTCTACAGATTAATGAGCAACTGAACTGCCATATTTTGTAGTGGGAGAACAGGTTGCCTGAGTCAGGTATCCATCCCTTTAGGTATTCAATTGGCCCACGGTCAGTGAGCTCTATTTGCTAGGTGCATCATCGCTCCACCTAGTTCAAGTCCTGGCAGCTTCCTGATTTTGAGATTCTCTTGGGAAATGAGCCTCAGCTTTAGCTTGAGGCTGGCTCAGGAAGGCAACCTTTCACCCAGTTAAGGAAAAGTTCACAGGCAAACTAAACAATACGTTGGGTTAAAAAAAGAGGCCAATCCCACTATTACTGGGTTAATGAAAGTCTTCTTTCTTATAGTACATGTAGTTGTACCACATATTTGGGGATGTGTGTGCACGTGTGAGTGTGGGTGTGTGTTTTGTTTGCCTGTGGGGGGGCAGCTTACTCGCACTGGATGATTTTTCTTGAGTAGTGTCTAAAATGAGATACAATGGCAAACTCCTTAAAATACAGAAAGACTCTGGATTCCTAAGAACGTTCAAAAACAATAATTTGGAGTAAACTTAATTTTTTGAAAAGAAATGGCAAATTTGCATGGTGAGTGCATTTAGGGGAAAACGGGTTATATGCTAGGTTAAGTGAGGCCAAAACAAGGTAAATGATAATGGATAAGCTTTGAGTTTTTGAATCTCTTCTTGCCCCAGGCATTTCCAAAAGCCATTTTATTTGGCAGGATTTGACAGCAATTTGTGCAAGAACAGGATAACTAATCCAGTTAAAAAAGAAAAAGAATATGTATATCATTTCATAACTTACACTGAAATTTATACATTACAGCAATAACTGTGCGTCTGTAATTTTTTGGGGCCGCGGGAGGTGTTTTTTCCTGGAGGGACAGAGCTCCTGCAGACCCTACTGGGCTGGCCTTTCCTCTTACGTCGCTGCCGCAGATCCCCGCTCCCCGCTCCTACCCGCAGTCAGTCCCTCTCCGCGGACCGGGTTCCCGTTCCCGTTCCCGCTCCCGCCCCCTCCCGGCGCAGGGTGCAGCCGGGTCGTTCCGCGGCGGCTCAGCAAAATGACCCGTAGTAACCTCGCCCCGCCCCGGGCCGCCAGCGCCAAGCTCCCTGGCCCAAATTCGATAGGCCCAGCCCCGCACGCGCCACCGCCCGCGGGCCAATGGGCGGCGGCCTCTCTGCATATGCAACGAGTGCCGGCCGGGGGTGCGCGTCCCAGGCGGTTCCGCTCAACAGACGCTGCTCTGCCGGCGCGGGCGTGCGACGCAGCCGTTGTTGCCGCGGCCGGGGCCGGGACGAGAAGGCGGCGGACGGGGTCGCAGACGTTCGTCCCCTCGCAGTGCGGCCCCGACGACTGCGCCAGGGTCCACGGGCGGCGGCGCGGGGCGTGAACGCTCTGAGGCTCATCCAGGCCTGCGTGGGCCTGAGGCCGCAGGAACCCGGACCCCGGTGTCGCGGTGAGTGCGGCGCCCGTTGTGGGAGCGGTGGGAGCGGGTTAGCGGCGCGGCCTCCGCGTGCGGTTCGGCTGGGCCCGAGGGGCGCCCCGGCCTCGGGATCCGGGACCCCGACGTCGGCGCCGCACCTGGCTGTTGGGTGAGCGCGAGGGCGGCCCGCGGTGCCAGGAGCAGCAGCGCGCAGGGTGCGAGGCGGCCCGCTGGGGTCTGGGAAGCGACTGACGTGGGGCCTCGGCTCAGGGCCCACGCGAACCGGGAGCTGCAGCCCGAGCGGCGTGGGGCGGCGCTGACCAGGGTGGGAGGATGCACTGCGTGTCTCCCAGCGCAGTGGGGCGGGGTAGGAGACAGGCCCCTTGAATTGGGGGGGGCTCTGCCGCGGCCCCAGCAGTGCGGTGTCCGTGGGAGGAGACTCAGCTCTGCGATTTCGGAAAACCCTTGCTTGGCAGGGCGGGAGGGGCTGTTGCTGCGTGGGGTGAGAAGAAATTGGGTGCGTGAGGTGCGTCAACCTCGGCGCTTGCTTCTGGACACTATCGTGGTGATGGGACTGGGTTTGAGACTGATGTTCGGGGTTGAGAGTTGCAGGTTTACTTTTCCCCAAGTGGGTTTTAATCACACACTGGTGATAGGATGCATAACTCAAGAGAGTGCTCACTACCAGCCATCCTGTGGGGTAGGTGTTATCAGGCTCGTTTCACAGATGAGGAGCCCGAGGCACAGATTTTTAAATGGTTTGCCCAGGTGGTCTGATACTAGAAAATGTGCTCTAAGCTGTTGGATATAAGGCCCCTCGAAAATGAAAAGGCTGGAGGAATGTCTTTAAAATTACATGGAAACTAGAGAGGCAATAGGCTTTGTGATCGAAATTATAGCTGAAAAGAACGACAAATAGCTGATATTTATTGAGCATTTATTACATGCCACGCACTGTTTGGAGAGCTTTATGTACAGTGTCTTTACACTGTTAACAGCCCTCCGGGGTGGGGGTTATTCCCATTTTACAGCGGGAGAAACTGCAGATTGGACGTATTAACTTGCCTCAGGTCTCAGCTAGTAAGAAGCTGGGATTCAGACAGGCCTGTGTAAATCTGGAGCTCGTAAATTTAACCACTGTATTTTGCTGCCTCTCCTTGGTGGCTGGCTGAATAGTTTCCACAGTGGATTTTAGTCTTGGGTGGTCGGAGAGCCGTAGTTTGATACCTTCTTTCATGATCATCAACCTATTTTGTTTCCCCAAATTAGTTCTGAGAGTTAAGGGTGCTCCTGAAAGTGTATTAGAAGGTTATTATAGGGGAGAGGTGGTGTGGCATGGGAATCTATTGCACAGACCGTTTTGTTTTCTGGCATTTTTCGGTGCACTTCTCACACTCGGGGATGAGTAAAGCTTCTGTTGTAATTTTCACATGTGTTTTCTCTTCAGACTTTTCCTGGTTTCTCTTTTCTATTAAAAGTACTGGTTTTGTAGGATGATATTGGGTGTAGGGGCAGAGTGTTCCATTGGATCTAAGGGTCAGGGTGACAAGTCACCTCATATTTTTGGATCTCAGTTACTGAATTTGTAAGATGTTTAGACTCTGTGACTTAAAGCTTAAATATTCTGAAAGTCTGAAATATTCTCCTCAAAGGAAGAAAGGAAGAATGGGAGAAAAGAAGGATGCACAACTTGTGAGGGGAAAATCATCCTCTGCCGGGTTTGGGGTGAGGGTCAGATCTTAAAGCCTCAAGATCTGTTTCATTTGCTTACATGCTTCCCTGCTGTTCAGTTTCAGTTAAGTGACTGTTTCATTCCTCAGTCAATTCATTGCCTCACCTAGAGCCATTTAATTTCTGTTCTATGTCAGGCACCTTATTAGGTGCTGGGAATACATGCTTGAATAGAGGGAAAAATAAACAAGAAGCAAATGGTCATACAAATGAATAGGTAGTTGCAAGTTTGATAGGGATGATGAAGGAAAAGTATTGTGTGGATGAGGAGTATGAGCAAGATTATGTTGCAGATGGAAATCTAGTCGAGGGAGCAATTTTTGAATTGATGTGGTGAGATTTTACTAGAGGACAGTTTTGAAATCTGATCCTGCAATTATGTACATAACGCAAGAGTTTGGGAACTTGTGAGCAACAATAATTCTTTTCATTTCAGTGTCTTTCCTACACAGAATGTCATCCCAGCTCACATTGCAAGATAAGAAAGTGAGATAGGCAACTTTTTCAGGTTGTCATTCTGTCTGCCTTCAGGGTACTAAATAGTCCTCTAATACTTTCTCCCACTGAAGATGAACTGTAACGGGGAGCAAGACTCTTATGTGAGATTTGGGCTTGCATTTGGAATTTCGATTTTTTTTTTTTTAGGAAAGCTAGACCAAGGGTGATAGGCTTTTAAAATAAGCAGTGTCATAATTATCAAAAGTATCCATTGTAGTTTACACTTCACAGGGTCATTTAACTTAAAAGTCTCATCTCTTAGGAGATCAATTTTTGATGGCTGGATTGGGAACTGTAGATTGTTAAAAATACATAAATGTCTCAGTTGAACATGTATGAAGCCAATATAAATAATACATTGCAATATTTACTTAATGACCATCTACATGCAAAACATCGTCCTGGGGGTACTATGTGGAATAAATAAAAAAGATGAACTTGCCAAAGTTCCTGCTTTCAAAGAGATTTCAATTAATAAAAACTAATGCTCAAATTTAAATTAAAAAAAAAATTTTCAAAGTATTAGCCTATGTTGGCTCATTTGATCCTCTTAAGAGCCATATATGATAAACAGAAATATTGAGAAAATGGAGATATAAAATGGTCAGGATATGGTTCTAAATAGTATATGGAGTGGGAGAAAGAGGTGTCAAGTGATTACTAGATTTCAGACCTATGCAACTCAAGGGGTTTGTGTGCTATTCACTGAGCTGGGGCTCACTGGTAGAGAACTAGGTTCTGGATGTGGAAAGAGCATGACTTCAGTTTTGGAAGTGTTCAGTTGGAGCTGCCTTTGAGGCCTCCATTGAGGTACTGTCCTAGTGCTCAGGATTGGGGTGACCATTTACCATTTTGAAGCCCTCCATGTAGAGGCAAGAGCTGAAACCACAGGCATGGGTGAGACTGCTACGGGGAGGCTGTAGAGTAAGAACAGAAGGAGGCCTGGGATGGAGCTGGGCAGAGGAGGTTGAGCTTGGAAAGGAGGCAAAAGTGGCCAGAAGCTGATGTCCCCCGAGGTCAGTGAGTCAGTACTGTGGAATGCTCGTATGGGAGAAGAATTGAGAACCATTCATTGGATTTAGCAAGGTGAAGGTCATGGAAGTCACCGTTGACCTTTGAAAGAGATGTGGATCTGCAGGTAGCAGTGGGTTGGGGAGCAGCGGGAGGTGAGGAAAATGGAGACAGCGAGTATAGGAAACTGTTTCCAGTAGTTTTGATTTCAGCATGTTTAAATGCTGACGGGAAGGCTCAGTGGAGAGGGAGTGGTTAACTATAGACTAGAAAAGGGTTTGTGTAGAGTTCCTGAAAGGATGGGGGCGGGCTGGGATCCAAAGCACAAGTGAGGCTGGCATCTTCACTGGGAGGAGGGACACCTCTTCCATAGTAATAGAAGACAGGCCTGTAACTGATGGAGCCCTAAGCAAATTCCAAAAAATTATCAAGAACTGTTAAATTTCTAAAAATTAGCCTAATTTTAGTTGACTCATGGCATAGTCTTTTAGGAAACTTTGCCACAAGAGCATCGTGTGTTTGTATTAAAATGTGGCTCAGTCTTAATTTCATCCACCTCAATAGAGTATATGTTTTCATCTGACTTCTGATGACAGTTTATTTTCTGAAAAAGGAGACATTGTAAATGTTAAATCCTGTGATGCATTCCTTACATGTTTATTTTTTGTTTCATTAGAAAAATGCTTTCAGACTGCGTCTGTTTTCCTGACATCACAAGTGCCTTAATTCTTCTTTTTATTTAAAATTTAGTTTCTGTTATTGGAATGCGTTTACATACATACTTTTGATGTTTACCATTTTGAAGGATAAAGAATTAGATGATTCAGTGGTTTCAGTTGATCTGCTAATTTTTGTTTAGAATTGAAGATACTTAAATAACCAACGTTTTGGATAAGTTGCTACCAGTTTCTACTTGTTTGTGAAGGTATTTTTTATTAAGGATTCATTCATTCCTTCATGTATTTATTTAGTGTCTGTTTTGCAAGTTACTCAGAATTTGGAAATGATTGAGCGAGTTCCTGCTCTTGAGGAACGCACAGTTCACAGGAAGGAGGTATATGAACAAATTACAGTGTGGTATAACAGAAGAAGCATATGAGCAGATATATTACAGCATGGTATAATCAGGGCAGCAGTGGAAGCTGCTGGGAAATACAGAAAAAGTGCAGAGCAGGTCCAGAGTAGGGAAGGAAAGGGGAGACTTCTTAGTGGAGATGATAGCTGAACTAGGTTTTCCAAGATGAACTGGAGTTTTGCTAGGTCAACAGGGAACCAGGAAATAGAATGTTTTACCTTGATTTTGGACCCCGTGTGTGTGTGTGTGTATGTGTGTGTGTGTGTGTGTAGATGTTATAACACTATCAAAGAATGTTGTTAGAAAAAAATTGCTTATCTTACTATCCTAACATTGATTGCTCAAGCCATGAAAAGCTGCACATTTTTCCCTGTCCTGTCATGGTCAACTTTTAGTCCCCTGTTGGATGCAGAAAGTAACTGAACTTAATTATATTCTTTGGATTCAAAGCCTAGTTTTTCTTTTTCTAAATGAATGGTCTTTGGAATAAGGATAATAGCTGATACCTTTATAGTAAACTGTGGCCAGGTGCGGTTCTAATTTTCATCTCAGCCTTATGAAATAGGTTCTTTTATCATTTATCTGTTTTTGCAGATGAGGAAACTGAAGCACAGGGGAGCTTAAGTGACTTGTGCAAATGTGTGCTAAGTGTGTGCTGGATTTCATGCCAGGCAGTCTGGTTCCAGAGTCCGTGTTCTTAACCTGGGCGCTGCATCTCTTCTCTGGAGTGACAGTTCACTCGAAGTTCATATTAACCTCCGAGGGCATGATTGTGTAGGGAAAGGAGCTATGGTGACATTTAGGGGCAATTTTATGTGTGTTTTAATCACACAAAGTTGCTGCCCCAAATAAAACTTAAGTTTTTAGTTTTTATTTTTTAAATATGGGGGAAATCATAAGGAAATAGAACTTAACTAGTTTTTTTTTTTTTTTTTTTTTTTTTGAGACAGAGTCTTGCTCTGTTGCTCAGGCTGGAGTGCAGTCGTCTGCCTCCTGGGTTCAAGTGATTCTTCTGCCTCAGCCTCCTGAGTAGCTGGGATTACAGGTGCCCATCACCATGCCCGGCTATTTTTTGTATTTTTAGTAGAGATGGGGTTTCACCATGTTGGTCAGGCTGGTCTCGAACTCCTGACCTCGTGATCCGCCTGTCTTGGCCTCCCAAAGTGCTGGGATTATAAGCGTAAGCCACCGTGCCTGGCCTAAAATGTTCTTTTTGGACTTAAACGAAGGGCTTCAGGATACTTTCCCCTTTAATCTTTCTTCAGAGAAGTTGTTATCATTGACTTTTTAGATTGTAATATAAAGGAATTTGGGATCCCATAATCTGCTAATTCCATTTTCTTTTCTGTCATTTGACTAAAATATAGACACATTTTCTGTATGTTTGAAAAGTATTTCATAAAATTTAATCCACTTAAACCCATTCCTTTCTCCCAGATCTTACTGTTAACTACTGCTCTGAATTTGGTGTTTATTATTCCTGTGTATTATTCTACAGGTTTATTACACATATGTGTTTCCTTAGACAGTATATAGTATTGTTTTGTATATTCTTAAAGTTTATATAGATGGTACTATATATATTCTTGTTCAACATACTGTTTTTTTTTTTTTTTAACTCCCACTCAAAATCACTTATCAGTGTGGCTTCATGAATTGAGCTTCAACTCAGTTCGTCAGTGTGGGTTCATGTTGATTTATGTCGTTTGTTTTTACTGCAACGTGTTACTGCATTTTAGGTCTATACAACATTTATTTCCTCTTTGCTCTGTTGATAGACTTTTAGGCTGTTTCCATTTTTCTGTTGCTACAAACATTATTACTATAAATATTATTAAACACAAATCTTTGTCAATTTTAATTTTTGACACTGTAGTTAACCTGTGCTCCTTTTCTTTGTTCTTTTCATTCTTGTCTCTGCTATCCTATAATCTTTTCATTATTTGACCTAAGGTACATTTCTTTGTCTATTATACTTACAGTATAAAACTATAATGGGCACTTTTCCTCCAAGACTCGTTTTAGTAACCTTTATTTAAGTTAACTTCCTTTGCTTTTTTTAAATAATAAAAATATCTTAAAATATAGAAATATCTTAGTAGATATTTTACAGATATGTATTATTTTACTTATAATTCCATGCATGAATGTAGGGATAATTCACATGTACTCTTTCTCTTGGGAAATGTTTCTGTGTTAATGTACATTTGATTTAGCTAATTCTGTATTTCAGTGTTTGTTTCCTTTAAATGTTTTCCTCTAAATGTAGTGTACTTTTTTTTCATTGCAGTTTAGTGGGTAGGAACGTAGGCTCAGGGTTAAGATTGCTTGGATTTAAATCCTGGCTCTACTTTTTAGCTGTGTGTCTTAGGGCAGCATATTTAATTTGTGTGTCTCAATTTCTTCATCTGTAAAATAGAAATAATAATAGAAATCGACCTGTAGATTGTTGTGAGATTCAGATGAGGTGTCTGGCACAGTCATTATTCAACACATATTAACTATTTTTATTAGTTTTATTTATTGTTAGAGTATGCAGTATTTGCTAAGTCTACTCAGTTTGTGTTGTTACCTTCTCTTTTGCAGCATTATTTTCACACATCTATGCCTCAAGGAAATGTCTGATGTATTATAACTATTTGTTAGTGGAGATTGGGAAGAGATATTGTAAACGGTAGCAAACTGTAACTTGAGGGACGTTAACTAGATTTTTTTATATTTTAACTTCAATGATTTAGGATTTGGCCAGGCACAGCGGCTCATGCCTGTAATCCCAGCACTTTGGGAGGCTGAGGTGGGCGGATCACCTGAGGTCAGGAGTTTGTCCAGCCTGGCCAATATGACGAAATCCCTTCTCTACTAAAAATACAAATTAGCTGGTTGTGGTGGTGGGTACCTGTAATCCCAGCTACCGGGGAGGCTGAGGCAGGAGAATCTCTTGAACCCGGGAGGCAGATGTTGTAGTGAGCCGAGATCGCATCATTACACTCCAGCCTGAGCGACAGAAGGAGACTCCATTTCAGGAAAAAAATAAAATCTAGTTTTTATCCTGTTTCAATTTTTTTGAAATATGTATAAAGCATTTTGAAAGGGGGTTGTGATGGCGAAATTCTCAAATAATTAACAAGGGTCTACTCTTGTTAGTTTTAAATATCTTTTGTAATATGACCCTGATAATGATTCGGTTGGTGTTTCTAAGTATATTATCCTATATCATCAACCTTGTGTTCAGTGGGGAAGAAACCATTGGCATCCATGTATGTAAAGCTGGATAGGTAAATTTGAGCTAGTGACTTAGCCTTTCTCAGCTTTCCATTTCAATTTCTGTAACATAAAGATTTCAATTCTTACCTCACAAGGTTATCAAGACTTATGTTAGTTGCTTCCTTCATCTATCTGGCTTCTCTGTCTTCTCTTGTAATTTTTTTCCCCCTATGTATATTCTTCCTTTCTTCCTCTTTGTCCTTTCTCTGCCCGTCACAAGTAGTTTTTTGGTAAATGGTAACAAGACACTCTGAATTCAGTGTGTGAGTGAACCTATTATATTAATAAAGATGCACATCATTTAAAGGGCACTGGGACATATTAATTCCCAGTAAGGATAAGAGTTTTTAGGCCATATGGGCTTACCGAGGAGATATTGTAGAGTTAAATGAGCAGTATAGAGGCCAGAGAGGTCATGCTTTGTCAAAGTAGCCAGGGAATGGTCAGCTGAGCAAAATGAGACTGACGTTAGATTTGAAGAAAGAGTTGTGAGGAAGGTGTTCACATAGGATGTCCAGGAGCAGTGGAGTTTGGAAGAACAGGATTGACAAAACTAATCCATCAACTGCTTAGGAGGACTAAGGAAGCTGTGAGGATAAATCACCTCCTGTGGGAGTGCAGAAACAAGGCCTAGCATAACCTCATTTATTTATTGATTCAACTCAGAAAATAGTTGTTGAACGAATTAAAGCTTCTAGGAATAGGTAGGGAGAACTAGCAGCTAGCTAATGAAGAGAATTGAGTGGGCTCTGAGTTATTGCAGGAGGAGCATTGAAGGTCTTGCCTGAGTTTGTAACCCTGCTGTTGAGACTGGTGATGTGGCATTGTTTGTGCCATTTAGTCTGTCTGGACTTCCGGTTTTGTTTTGTTTTGTTTTTTGTCTGTAATCTTTTCTTGCTTTGGGGGGATGAAGAGGGATCTGCTTCTTCATTTCTGTT
>NW_016107372.1:8443207-8450033 GCF_001604975.1 Cebus imitator | reverse complement strand
TACCTCCGTTTCACCCTCTTTCTTTTACTTGTCTCAGGATTTTTGTTACCTGTGCCATATTTATTTCTTAGGTGTCTTTGATGATTTATCAGTTAGCTTTGTGCATTTCTCCATGTGATCATTTATGTGTTTACTACATGGAATTCATTGGGATATTTGCATGAGTCTCTTCCTCTTTTGACATCTCAATAAACAAGATTCTCATGTAAACCATCTCAGAGGCAATGGGCAGTAAATAGATGGAGCGACAGATCAGGCAGACATATTGAGATGTACAATAGGTTAACAAATAATTACAAAAGAAAATGAGCACTATAAGAGAACTTTATCCATCCACTGGCCCCTATGGGCCAGTGGATGGATAAAGTTCAGGCTAGGGTTGGGGCCAGTGGAGGTTTGGATCTCAAAGAATACCTAATCAAATTAGATGCGAAGAGATAACTAGACTTAGGATGTATGCAGAAGAATAAAGGACATCCAGGTAGAACTAACAGGGCAAAGTGAGCAAAGGCAGAGAGGACAGGTGAGGGAGGCAGAGAGGTGGATGGAATTGATTTGTGATGTAGTGTGTGAAGTAGAGAGTTGGAAGGTGAGAGTTGAAAAGTGAGCTGACTTCAAGTTGTGGAGAGCCCTAAGTGCTTGGCAGAGGAGTTTGGAATTTTTTTTTTTTTTATTCCTTCCTGTATATTTTCTTTTGGACAATAAGGAGGGCATTGAGACTCTTGAAGAGAGGATTGATGTGAAATATGGGTTATAACAGAGTGGCAGTGTCACACTGGCAACGTGGATGCAGGATGCATTGATGGAGGAGGGAGAGGGGACTAGAGGTAGAGGGGTAGTTACAGATACAGTTGAATTCTGCCAAGTGACAGGAGTCAAATTCGAAGCGGTATAGCTGGGATCTACTCAAAGAAAGCCAGATGAGGGGTCCTCAAGGCGATGGTTAGATCAGGGAGTGGAGGAGAGTGAACAAAGTTCTGGACTTAGATGTTTGTAGAATGAGGTGAGAAGTCAGTGAAAGATGCATAAAGTGCTTATCACTAGGGGCCAGTAGGCATTGTCTAGGCAGGCCTCACCCAAGGCTGGGTCCTGCAAACGTGTGGCATTGGTCCTGGCTGTGAAACTCTCCAGCTGGCAGCCTTGTGGGTAGGAGTGAAGAAAATGCAATGAATCTGCAAAGAGCTGTCGTGTTTTAGAGGTTTAGGGCAGCGAGTGCTCAGGAGTCCTCCAGGAAGGACGTGGTTGTCACAGAAACATTGCTCCCTGGGACTAGGCTTTCAGGGGGCAAGAGAAGCCACAAGGGAGTTGGTGGCCAAGATGGGGTGGGAGAGCAGGTCTAGTGGGTGAGGGTTGTGGGGTTACTAACAGCCTATTCTCATTCTGTTCATTTTTAAGGCTTGAATTAGTTTTCTAATGATAGGAATCTTGTTCCTTTCGGATGACAGATGTGGATTTTTTTTTTTTTTGCTTCTCGGCTTTATCTGTGGCATTGCTACACTTGTGGCATTCCCTCCACCCCTTGTTTTTGGTGATCATAATAGTCACCATAAAAAAGGTGTATAATTCCAAGGAAAAACTTAAGTAGGGCAAATGCTCAACAGGGAAAAGTTATAATTTAGAATATAGGTGTGCCGAAGGTTATAAAATAGGTAATATAGTACTAAGACAATTCCCCCCCCCCCCTTTTTTTTTTTTGTGATGGAGTTTTGCTCCAGTGGCACGATCTTGGCTCACGGCAACTTCTGCCTCCTGGGTTCAAGTGATTCTCTTGCTTTAGTCTCCCGAGTGGCTGGGATTTCAGGCATACCACCACACCCAGCTAATTTTTTGTATTTTTAGTAGATACAGGGTTTCACCATGTTGGCCAGGCTGGTCTTGAACTCCTAACCTCAGGTGTCCACCTACCTTGGCCTCCCAAAGTGCTGAGATTACAGGTGGGAGCCGCCACGCCCAGCCGACAATGACATATTTTTTATAGAAATAAAATAAAATTATCTTAGGAAAATTTAAATTATTACTCTTAACATCTGTCATTCATCTGTCTGTTCGTCCATTCATGTGATGGATGCTCCCACTAGGCATGTTGCTAGTGGTCACCAAGAATAGTGATGAATAAGACAAATATGGGTCTTTCCTGGTACGTAGAGTGGGAAGAGGAACATTAAGCAGTTCCATAAGTAATTATTTAATTACAACTGCAGTAGGTCCTGTGAAGGCAAAGTTATAGGGTGCCAAGGGTGGGGAGTAGGCTGTCTTGAGAGGCTTCTCTGAGGAAGTGGCATCCAGCTGATGTAGGCGAACTGGGATAGTGGTGTGGCGGTGGGGCGACTGGACTGCTTTCTAGGCAGAGGCTTGAAGCTGGGTGGGGTGGGGTGGAGACTTGGCTTCGGGGAAAATTCACAGGAAGGCCAGAGGGGCAGGAGTTTGTGCAGAGGTCCTCTGAGATGAAACTGGGTGCAAAAGTAAATGGGCCACAGCATGCATAAGACAGGAATAAAAATAAAGCTGTCTCTTACAAGCCATCCATTGAGAGTAGAGTGGGAGGATTAGGGAGCTCGGAGACTCGATTGTGCCAACTAGTTAGCAATATCTACGTCAAGTCAGTACGCGTCTTTGGTCCTCAGTTACTACAAAAAGTTTAAATTTTATTATTACAAAATTCGGAAACAATTACCTTTCTGTGGTTTGAATTATATGATTAGGAATGTTACAATTTACCGAAATTAAATATATATGTATATATAACAATATACCTGATCCTATATTGTGTCAGTTTTGGTATTGTTCTCCTATTAAGGCCAGTGGGAAACTTTTCAGCTAGATTGGATAATATTTCATAATGTATGTTTTGAAAAATATTTTTAGTGTCTTCTCTAAGTTTACCATTCAGTTTCTTGTTTAAAAGATCATAAATTGACCTAGTGTTTCAGGCATGTCAATATTGTTGCTACATAAATTTGTGGAAATTATATATAATGAATTTATATATTTGCTTTAAAGTTTTCTTCTAAGAATGTATGTTTGATGAGAAAATTTGGAGAATACATAATAGTGTTAGTTCTACATTCTAGATATAGCCAGTGCTGAGGTGCTTTCAATCCTGATACCTATTTGTGTGTATCTTAACAAAGGTGGAAATACATTGTGTGTATTTAATATTTAACCTACTTCTTATTTATCATATCATGAGCTGTTCCCCTGTTATTGAATGTTTTTGAAAAATACTTTTAGTGGTTGTATAATAATCTACTATATGTACATAATGTATTTTATCATTTCACAATTATTACATGACAGAGTTGCATGTTTCTATTACCCCCATTATAAATAGCAATTAGAAATTCTCAAGTAAATTTATTTTTCTTCATTAAATATTCACAGAAGTGGAATTGTTTGGTTAAAAAGGTATAAAAAATTTAAAGGCTTTTACTAAAAATTGCAAAATTGTTTTCCAGAGAGGTTGTACTTATTTCTGTGCCTTTTAGTTTGAGTGTGTCTTGCATTGCATCTGTACTTGCATGTATTTTTTTGTTTTTATTTTTTGAGATAGAGTCTCACTCTTATCGCCCCGGCTGGAGTACAGTGACAGTCTTGGCTCACTGCAACCTCCACCTCCCAGGTTCAGGCGATTCTCATGCCTCAGCTTCCTGAGTAGCTGGGATTACATGTGTGCACCACCATGCTCAGTTCATTTTTTGCATTTTTAGTAGAGGTAGGGTTTTTACCATGTTGGCCAGGCTGGTCTCAAACTCCTGACCTCAAGTGATGTGCCCGCCATGGCCTCCCAAAGTGCTGCGATTACAGGCGTGAGCCACCGTGCCTGGCCTTGTAATTGCATGTATATATTGAAAACCAGAAAAAAGGTGTTTCATACTAATACTATTTTATATAATTTAAAAAAATTTCTTGGCCAGGTTCAGTGGCTCACGCCTATAATCCCAGCACTTTGGGAGGCTTGGAAGATCTGAGAAGGGAAGATTACTTGAGCCCAGGAGTTTGTGACCAGCCTGGGATTACAGGTGTGAGCCACCATACCTGGCTGTTATGGCTTTAAATATTTACTTTATGGCTTTAAAATATTTTCTTAAATATTTTCTTTATGCCTATTTAAATTATAGAATATAAAATAGTATTTATAAAAATATACATTTATGCATACCTGCTATGTATCACATACTCTGCTAGATTCTAGGAAAGCAGAAAAAAAAACAGTCCTTGCTTTAAGAAGCTCACAGTCTATTGGAGGGAGACAGAAAAGTAAAGTTAAAATGCAGTTGTAATAAGTTATGATAATGGTATGCCTAAAGTGTTTTGGAAGCTCAGAGGAAGGACATCTAACCCAGCCTTGATGGAAGAGGGGAGAAAAAGGATGGACATAAAAATAAATGGAGAGAGTTCAATCAAAATCTATATTCCTTTACTTCCGGATAGAGCATAGTTTTTCTGAGTGAGTCAGGAGGGGATTGGAGATGGCACCCAGGGGACATACAAGTGTAAAGTTATGGGACAAGAATACACATGGGGAATGCTTGGGGAACTGAAAGGGTGTTTTATACAATTAACAATAGAGATCAGGCCAGAGGAGGCCTGATAGATTGAGAGAGGCGGCGGAGAGATCAAGGGGATTGAATGTCTGGATGGGTCAAAGGATTGTAGCGAAAGAGTTGGTGGAATAAGCAGCAATCTTGCATGTTCTTCACATGTACCTCCAAACCTAAAATGCAATTAAATATATATATAGAGAGAGTAGTTTTGGAGTTTTGTACTTAAGGGATAGTTTTGTACTTAAATTGTTTAGAGGGTGTTTTTTAAAAGTTAGTTTGTGATTTTCCTTGTAATGAAGAGGTGAAGCACATGACTGCCCAAATGGGAAGTTCCATGAGGGCAGAGTCAGTTGAATATGCAGGGCCTGTTTATGTAAATCTGAACTTCTATATTGAGAATGAAAAGCATAGCACATTCGTAGATTTACTTTTCTGGTGAGAAACATCTATATTGGTGTTTGTTGTTTTTATTAGATACACTTATACCTTTATAAATACTTAGTTCTAGGAGGATTCTGTAGGCATGTAACAGTTTTTGTGTTTTGCATGGATGCTTCTGGGGAGAATGGTGTACATAGTGTGAAACTGGCATATGTGATGCCTGTATATTCTTATACTTCATCATGTGTTAGAGGATTACATGCTAGAAATTTGGATGGGACAATGCCCAGAATTGTGAGTCACTATCTGGGAATTGCCCTTGATGCATAGGTAATTTACCCATAGGTAATTGAGAGCTGACTGTATGTCTGTGTGTTTAAGTTAATAAAGTTTATTTATATTATATGATGCCAGAGTTCAGGCATGTTAACTATAGGTGATTACGGTTTTTGTTTCTTGTTATTAATTTCAAATAGCTTTATGAAATAATTATATTTGCTGTCTTTCTTAGATAAGTCAAGAACATAATGTGTGTCTTTTGAGCTCCTTCAGGGAGAGTAGGTTTAATTTATTCTTCCACCAGAAAGAAAGATACTGTGTTTTATTCACTGCTGCATGCCCAGTGCCCAGCATGTAGGAGACACTCACATTTGTTGAATGAATGAATGAATCAGTCTCTGCATCCCTGCTACCTAGGACAGTAATGGACCTGAGATACTGATTAAGCATTTATTAAATTGAGTTGAAAGATTTGAACATGTTACCACAAAATTTTTGGAAGGCCAACAATCTCACACGAAAATAACCAGCATATACTTATTAATGGGAGCTCAGGAATTCCCAAAGGATAGACTTTCTGTTGATAAATAGGTACTTGAATAACTAGCTGGTTGAGTAATATATGCTAATGTAATTTAAAAAATTTATGTGATTATGAAGGCAGGAACGTGGTGGATTGTTTCAGGCCAGGCCAACTGCTTGCTGTACTTTAATGTCATTGCTGCTTGTTGCCTTCTCTGCAGCCTTGTTGACACTCCTGACAACACCCTCATCAACCTTTGTGTTTGTCTTTGGCTTCTAGAGCACTGTTCCCTGTTCCTCTACCTTGTCTTGTTGATTCTTCTGGCATCTGCCCTAAATCCTTTATCCGTCAACTGAATATACTGTTTTTGAGGAATTCTGTGTTCTATGAATAGAGTCAGTGGTGACCGTGACATCTGCATCCTCAGCTGTTGGGAGCCCCAGCCTTGTATTTCTAACAAAATACTGAGTCTCTCTTCTGGTCTTTCCCACGAACTTAACATCCAGGCCTATATTCACGCACTCGTGTTTGTATCTTGTTCTTCTTGTATTCCTTATTACATGCCACCATTCTTTCATTCTGGAAATGTAGACGCTGATTTTCAGAACTCTTACTCTATACATCCTACCTGACAGGTCCTACTATTTTCCCTCAGAGAAGCCTCCACAGTTGATCCTGTTTCTTCTGAGTCTTCTGCCTTAAATTCTGCCCTTCCTCACTTGGGCTGTTGTAATAGCCACACACCTGGAATCCCTTCTGGTTTATTTTCTGTGTTGACCCAAGTAATCATTCTATAAAAAAACAAATTTAGGACCAGGTGCAGTGACTCACACTTGTAATCCCAGCATTTTGGGAGGCTGAGGTAGGGGTGGGTCACCTGAGCTCAGGAGTACGAGACCAGACCAACATGGTGAAACCCAATCTCTACAGAAAATACAAAAATTAGCCGGACATGATGACAGGTGCCTGTAATCACAGCTATTCGGGAGGCTGAGGCAGGAGAATTGCTGGAACCCAGGAAGCAGAGGTTGCAGTGAGCCGAGATGGTGCCACTGTACTCCAGCTTGGGGGACAGAAAGAGACACTGTCTCAAAAAAAA
>NW_016107372.1:8354439-8443073 GCF_001604975.1 Cebus imitator | reverse complement strand
AAAAGCAGATTTAGTTAAATGCATTCCTTGAAAACCTATCTCATCCTATCTACAGCATTTTCTTTGCTAACTCCCCCCATATTTCATGTCATCCAGCCATCTCAGGCTACTTGTGATTACTCACTGTGTGCTCATTCATGCCTCTACATTAGGCAAGAGTGGAGGAAGAATCAGAACCTGGAGGGATTGATTTGGCTCTGTCTGTGTGTACATATACTCACCCTGAATCTTGAAGGATGAGTTTATTTTGACAGCCCTCTTAGCTGCTTCTGTGTCTCCAATTCCATACCCCATTCCAAGTTTTGGAGAGAAGAATATGATTGGACCAACGCATTTATATTTTTGATACAGGCCTCATTGGTCGTAGGTCTGCTGAATACCTGTGGATGCCCACATTTGCCATAGTCTGCGGGGCTGGAGATGGGAACAGAATAGAATCAGATATGTGAAATAGCCAGTGCTTCCCTCCCCAACAGTCACAGGCCAGGCAATGTGGACTGTGGGTTAACATCATTGGAGACTATTTTAGAATCAGAATAAAGGCCAATAATAAACCTTTTTTTTTTTTTTTTTTTTTAAAATGGAATATGGGAGCTGTGGAAGAGAGGTATTACTAGGCTGGTTGTTTTCTTCAGAGATCTGCTTCTCATCTTTCCCGGACTTAATTCAGCTGGTACCTCAGTTACAATTTTTCTTTAACGCTGTGCAACTTACTGGATAATTTTTTACCCACTGATCTGAAATGTCACTATTGCCGTATACAAAAGTCCCTTGACTATTTCTGGTTTTTAAATTCTGTATTAAAACAATTAGTGTTTGTTTTGATAGGGCAAATATGCATTATATACGCTGTTTCTCAAAAAAGTTTTTCTTCCAGATAAATGTTAGAGTTTATATATCACATAACCATACAAAACAAACACGTAAGACAAATCCTAGTAGGATTGTAATTGGGATTGCATTTGGTTTATGGGTTAATTTTGGCAGAATTACATTTATCCTTTCTACCCAGGAACAAGTCTGTCTTTTCATATATTTAAGAGTTTTTGGTGTCTATCAGTATCATTTTACACACACAGACACACATATGTAAATATGAATGTTATATTGCATGAAGTATTTTAAAGTTGCTTTTGCTATTGTGGACTATATTTCCATTTCAATTTTTGACTGGTGATTAATAGTATATAAGAAAACTATCAGTTTTTATTATTTACCTGGTATCCAGTTATGTTTGTGAATTTTCCCTCTGATTGGATATTTTTCAAATGATTCCTTCAGATTTTCTTGTCAGGCAGCCACTTATCTGCACACAATGATGATTCTGTCTTGTCTTTTTCAGTATTCATACTGCTCATTTTTTTTTTATTGCATTGGCTGAAGTGCAGTGCTGTTCAGAAGAAATGCATTGAGAGCCATAAATGGAGCCATATGTGGTTTTAAATTTCTGGTAGGCATTTGATTTTAATACATTTTATTGAATGTAATTTATCCAAAATCTTACTTCAGTATATATATTCAATATGAAATTTATTAATGAACTGATTTATGTTCTTTTTTTACTACTAGGTCTTTGGAATCCCATGTGTATTTTACACTTAGAGCACATCTCAGTTTGGACTAGCCACGTTTCAAGTGTGCAGTGACACTTGTGGCTAGTGGTTACCGCATTGGATGGCATAGAGCTAGAGCCTCCTTGATGTACAGTAATTATGATCATAGTTGGCCTTGTTCCTTACTTGGATGGAAGTTGCTTTTCAGTTTGGTGTTTAAGGTTGATTTCTAATAAATACACTGGTTTTAAGGCTAAGTGGTTTTGTTTTTGAATAAGATGTTCCTTTAAAAGTTAATAGTTGATATTCACCCCCGCACCCCCCACCCACACGGAGATGCAGTTTTGCTCTTGTTGCCCAGCCTGGAGTGCAATTGTGCGATCTTGGTTCACTGCAGCCTCCACTTCCTGAGTTCAAGTGATTCTCCTGCGTTAGCCTCCAAAGTAGCTCGGATTACAGGCATGTGCCACCATGCCCAGCTAATTTTGTATTTTTAGTAGAGACAGGGTTTCACCATGTTGGCCAGGCTGGTCACGAACTCCTGACCTTGGGTGGTCCACCCACCTCAGCCTCCCAAAAGTGCTGGGATTACAGGTATGAACCACTATGCCTGGCCTCACTTTTCCTAGATGCTTAAGATATACTGTGATGCTCACACCTGTCCCTTCCTACTTAGCCTGTTAAATATATAGAATGGTAGTAATGAAGACTTCTAATGGGTGAAGCGTCTTTGCACTCAGAGTAAACAAACTTTTCTTGGTTATGGTATATCATTCTTTTAACTCAGCTGGATTAGATGTGCTGACATTTTAGGAGTTTTTCCTCATACTCATTAAAGAGGTTGTCCTACATGGTAAGCCAGGTTTTGGAATCAGCATTATATTAGCTCTTGTAAACTAGGTTACAAAATTTCAGATCATTTTGGCTTAAAAAATTGTTTTAAAACTTAAAGGAATATATGCACATGGTTGAGGACTTTTTAAAGTAATTTCTTAGCAAAATGTATTTGTGGAATGTAAATTTTCTAAGTTTTTGCAAGTCTGTAAATTTCTTTACTTGCAGTTGATTGGAAAATTAGCTGAGAGTAGAATTCTAGGTTAAAACTTTCCCTCAAAACTTTTTTTTTTTTTTTTTTTTTTTTTTTTTTTTTTTTTTTTTTTTTTTTTTTTTTTTTTTTTTTTTTTTTAAAATATGCAGTCTTGTTCTGTTGCCAGGCTGGAGTGCAGTGGCATGATCTTGGCTCACTGCAGTTTGCGCCCCCCGAGTTCAGTCGATTCTCCTGCCTCAGCCTCTGGAGTAGCTGGGATTACAGACACGCGTCACCACGCCCAGCTGATTTTTGTATTTTTAGTAGAGACAGGGTTTCACCATGTTAGCCAAGATGGTCTTGATCTCCTGACCTCATGATCTGCCTGTCTTGGCCTCCCAAAGTGTTGGGATTACAGGCGTGAGCCATAGTGCCCAGCGTCTCTCAAAACTTTTAAGGCATTGTTCGTAGCTGCCTGCCTTCCTGTGTTTCTGAGACATCTGATGCCGGTATTCCTTTATAACATTTGGTCTCCAACCTTTTTGGCACCAGGGACTCAGTTTTGTGGAAGATAATTTTTTCATAGATGGGAGTTGGGGAGGCAGGGGGATGGTTTTGGGATAAAACTGCTCCACCTCAGATCATCAGGCATTAGATTCTCATAAGGAGCATACAACCTTGAACCCTTGCAGGCGCAGTTCCTGCTCCTGTGAGAATCTAATGCAGCTACTGTTCTGACAGGAGGCAGTAATGCTTGCTCACCTGCTGCTGCTCACTTCCTGTCGGGTCTGTGGCCCGGGGGTTGGGGATTCCTGCCTTAGAGAATGGGTGACCATATATCCTGATTTGTCTTGAATACCTCCAAAGCACTCTTTTTAGTAGTACGTCCTTTTCCTTTGAAACGTATCCTTGTTCGTTGATCATATATAGGATCACCTTATTTGTAGGTGGCCTGTGGGAAGAAAGTTGAAGGCACAATCTGTCCCAACATAATAAATAACGGATTACTTAGATATAGCAATGATACCAAATGTATATACGGATTACTTAGATACAGCAATGATACCAAATATATTACTTAGATACAGCAATGATAACAAATATATTTACTTGTTACTTAGTTATAGCAATGACAGCAAATAGATGTAGAACCAATCACATAATTATATAGTCAGTCTTATTAAATCATGATTCTTCATTAATCTTTGCTTTAGTATTATAGCATAGAATCATTTTAGTTTTATAGTATGGACATAATTGGGTGGAAATATAATTAGGATCTGAAGGGACATTGTGAGAAGTGATCAGGAGGCGAAGAGTAAGAGCCTTGCGGTAGTGCCAGCACCTGGGAAGGAGCCCGTTACTTAGCAGGCCATGAAGGGGAGTTTCCCTTTCACTGGGGGAGTTCAGAGAACACTGCTTGCCCAACTCTTGAGGAAGGCCTGACATTAGCCAGGCCAGCCTGCAGACATCCAGGGACTTAAGTGCATGGTGTTGTGCTCCAGTGGTCACCATCTTTGTCCGCTTTCCCACCTGATGCTCTTTTTAAGTTCTTAGAAGTTGTGAGAAGTAAGAATAAGAGGAATCCTAAAAGCCTTTGATCTTTCTGATAAGTGTATGGAAAGATACTGACCTATGTGCCTGCTACCTGATAGGGAGGGGCCCTCTGTGCTGTACCCGCGTGGCCCCCTGTATTTTAAGTATGTGATTTCCTTGACCCTACCAATCATGTCAGATGAGTCACTCTCCTGGTCCTGCCCCCCGCCTTGTATACAATAAATATCAGTGCTTCCAGGTATTCCTGGCCACCACTGGACTCCATGCCTTGGTAGAAGTGGTCCCCTGGGCCCAGCTGAATTCTTCTCTTATCTCTGTGTCTTGTGTCTTTCTTTGCTTCGATCTATTGTCTCTGCACACAAAAGAACACTCACTAGACCCTGCGGAGCTGGACCTTGCAGTGGCCTGCTTTCTGTATTTTTAGGAGGATTTTAGGATATTCATATACTCTCCACTTTGAGAATTTACATGGCTGTGTCTAGAAGTCAGTTGTGTTTTTCCCTTATTCATCTGCCTAGCTCTTTCAAACTGAAGACTAGTATCCATCAGCTCTGGGATATAATATTGCAGAATGCTTCTGGAATTTCTGCCTCTTTATTCTCGTTTCTTTTTATTTCTGGAACTCCTTGTAGTGGAACTTGAATCTCTTGGATTGATTTAACACTTTTTTTTTTGAAAATGAGCCAAATTTTCTATATTCTACCCCCTTTTGCTTTTCTTTATCTGGGAAAGAGTCTCAACCTCATTTTCTGACAGTTGTATTGACTCTTTAATTTCAGCTGCTATTTATTTCAAAGAGCTTTTTCTTATTTTGATTCCTTCTATTAATATATAGCATCCCATTCTTGTTTCATAGATGGCAGTAGCCTCTCTTATGCTTTTGAGAATATTACATAGACGTATTTATGCATTTCCCACATTTCCTGCATTGTCTATTTCCACTCAGGCACCTTTTCTCTGCTATTTTTTCTCTTTCTTTGATAGTGATGGTTTTTCACGAATATCTGGTGATTAAGAACTTTATCTTCTGTCTGGATTTTGAATTTTGAAATGTTTTTCCTGTTTCTAGTTTCTTTTTCCACAAATTCTGAACATTGGCACCAGGTTTAATATTATTAAACAGAGATCCGAGTATGTCATCCTCCTGCTAATAAAAATTACAAGACTTTTAACAGACCTGGATAATGTTTCAACCACTCATTGCAGCGTACTTTCACAGCAACAGTGAGACATTTGTTTTTTAGGACTGCTGTAGCAAGTCACCACAGATTGAGTGGCTTAAAACAACAGGAATTTATTCTGTTATTGTTAATAGAAACCAGAAACTCCAGTCGGTGTTGCTGGGCTGAAATTAAAGCAGAGCTTTGAAGGCCCCCGGGAAGAACCTGTTCCTTGCCTCTTTCAGCTTCTAGTGGCTTCTGGCGTTCCCTCTTATCAGTCCAATCTTTCAGACCAGCATCTTCAAGTCCTTGTGTCAGTCCAATCTTTCAGGCCGGCGTTTTCAAATCTCTCTGCTTCATCTTCACATCACCCTCCCCTTCGTGTATGTCAAATCTCCTTCTGCCTCTCTATTAGGACATTTGTGAGGGCATTTAGGTACCACTGGGTAATCTAGGGTCTTTTTCCAAATAAGGTCACATTTGCAGACTCTAGGGATTAGGGCCTGATACCCTTGAGGTCCTTTATTCAGCTTACTACAACTATTTAGAATCTTCTGAAATTTCTCTTTTCTTGTATACTTCCCTTTGCTTTTACACATAACTGTTATCACTGCCTGCAGTTATTGTCTACTTGAACAAAAATGCATGCATCAACTCAGTTTACAGTGATTTCCTTGACCTTATCTTCCCCATTCTAGAAAAAAGGCTGCATTTGCCTGTTTTCCTAATGCAGTTCTTGCACTTTTCATAGTTTGCCATGTTAAAGTGATTTGTCAGGCCCTGCCACTGACTGGGAATTTTTTTTCAGTATTAATGGTGTCATTCTCAGAATACAAAGTATCAGGTCTGGAGTGACTAAGGCATTTAATAAATATTTGTTGAAGAGATTAACATTTATTGAGGGCCAATTAAATACCTAGTAGGACTTGTCACCTTGGGCCATTTAACTAACAAAACAAAGCAGAGTAAAGTAAGTATGCACCTGTGTCAGAGTTTCTCCAGGGCATCTTTCTCAAAAGGGATTGCTGAGTCGTAGGAGTCTACATTTTCAGCTTTTGCTAGGTGCTGCCAAATTGCTCTCCAAACTGGCTGTACTTCCCTAAGAATGCCAAGAGCTATCTTGTTTCCTGTGTCCTTGCCAACACTTGTGAATTTTTTTTTTTTCATTTAAAAAATTTAATGGGGGAAATGATACTGTTTTAATTTGCATTTTCTTGATAATGAATGAGGTTGACCATTTTTAATGTTAATAAACAATGTGGAATTTTCTCTTAATATACATAGTCTGCTTTCTCTTATTGTTCTTTATTTATAGAAATTCTAAAAATATGGATATGAATTATTTATTTATGGCACTGTTCTCATTTACATATGAGGAAACTGGCACGAGGAATATTTAATAATAAGGTGATTTCTAAGTTATTTCCCCCCTAGATGAATAGGTGAATGACCTTGTCTACAGTCATAGCTAGTAAGAAACAGCAGGCATTTTGAACCCAGATGCATCTGAGTTTAAGAAATGCCTTTTTTTGGTTTGTTTGCTTCTTTGTTTTTGGGAGATGTAGTCGCGCTGTGTTGCCCAGGCTAGAGTGCAGTGGTGCTATCTTGGCTCACTGTAACTTCCGCTGCCGGGGTTCAAGCAATTCTCCTGCCTCAGCCTCCAGAGTAGCTGGGACTACAGGCACACGCCACCACATCGAGCTAATTTTTTTAATTTTAGTATTTGGGGTTTCACTGTATTGGTCAGGCTGGTTGTCATGAACTCCTAACCTCAGGTGATCCACCCACCTCGGCCTCCCAAAGTGCTGGGATTACAGGAGTGAGCCACTGTGCTTGGCTTTCTTTTTAAATTTTTATTTATTTATTATTTTACTTTAAGTTCTGGGAAACATGTGCAGAATGTACAGGTTTGTCACATAGGCATACATGTGCCATGTTGGTTTGCTACACCTTTCAACCCATCATCTAGGTTTTAAGCCCTGCATGCATTAGGTATTTGTCCTAAAGTTCTCCCTTCCCTTGCCCGCAACCCCTGACAGGCCCTGGTGTGTGATGTTTACCTCCCTGTGTCTGTGTGTTCTCATTGTTCAACTCCCACTTATGAGTGAGAACATGTGGTGTTTGGTTTTCCGTTCCTGTGTTAGTTTGCTGAGAATGGTAACTTCCAGTTTCATCCATGTCCCTGCAAAGGACCTGAACTCTTTTTTTTTTTATGGCTGCAAGGCCTTTTTTTTTTTATTCTAGAAAAAGAAAGAAAGAAAGAAAGAAAAGAATGAAGGAGAGGAAGAAAGAGGAAGAGGGAGAGAGAACGGGGGTGTTGCTTTATTGCCCGGGCTAGAATGCAGTCTAAAAATGGGTATGCCTGTAATTGTGCTTAATAATAGAGACATGAAAAAAAAAATGAGGGAAGAAAATAACAAACAAGCAGCCAACCAATATTTCATTGAAACCTGTAAATAGATGTGATGTGGTACTGATAAGAGTATATATTTTGTGTATTTAAAGTAGAGAGTTCTATAAATGTTAAGTTTACTTGTTCCGGATCTGAGTTCAAATCCTGGATATCGTTGTTAATTTTCTGTCTCATTGATCTGTCTAATATTGATGTTGAAGTCTCCCACTATTATTGTGTGGGAGTCTAAGTCTCTTTATAAGTCTTATATGTCTGGGTATTCCTGTATTGGGTGCGTATATATTTAGGATCTTTAGCTCTTGACCTTTCTCTCTGGCTGCCCTCAGTATTTTCTCTTTCATTTCAACCCTGGTGAATCTGGCGATTATGTGCCTTGAGGTTGGTCTTCTTGAGGAATATCTTTGTGGTGTTCTCTGTATTACCTGGAGTTGAATATTGTCCTGCCTTGCTAGGTTGGGAAAGTTTTCCTGAATTATCCTGAAGCGTATTTTCCAGCTTGGATTGATTCTCTTTGTCACATTCAGGCACACCTATCAGGCTTAGATTAGGTCTTTTCACATAGTCCCATATTTCTTGGAGACTTTTCTCTAATCTTGTCTTCTCGTTTTATTTCATTAAGTTGGTCTTCGACTTCTGATATCTTTTCTTCTGCTTGATTGATTTGGCTGTTAAAACTTGTGCGTAGTTCGCAAAGTTCTCGTGTTGTTTTTCAGCTCCATTAATTCACTTATATTCCTCTCTAAATTGTGTATTCTAACATTTCATCAAATCTTTTTTCAAAGTTCTTAGTTTCTTTGCATTGGGTTAGAACAAGTTCTTTTAATTCCCAGAAGTTTCTTATCCACCTTTTGAAGCCTGCTTCTGTTAATGGAACACAGTCTTTCTCCATCAGGCCTTGTTCCGTTGCTGATGAGGAACTGTGATCCCCTGTAGAGGGAGAGGCATTCCGATTTTGGGTATTCTCAGCCTTTTTAGGCTTTCTTCCCTTCTTTATAGATTTATGCATCTGTGGTCTTTATAATTGGGTTTCTGAGTGGACATCCAACTTGTTGATTCCCAGTGCTAAAATCTGAGCAACCCACTGCACCATCCAAAACAGCGGCGTTATAATTGATGGTGCTTTTCTGACTGCACCAAGAACCGCCGCACCAAGGCAGCGGCAAAACCGCCTCGCCAGCCACAAGAGTCGCGCTGGTGACCCGTGGGGCTCCTCTACTGGGAATCTCCTGGTGCGTGAGCAACAAAAATTCGTCTGAAAGTGTGGCGTCCTCTCGTTCTCTGCGCTTTCACTGGCAGCTACAATCCGGAGCTGCTAGTGATCAGCCAGCTTGGATCTCTCTCCCAAGGTCTGTCCTTTTTTACAAAAATTAGTAATGAATTAAAAGTTAATGAACCAGTGGTATGTTGAATTAAATGATTCAAAAACTTAGCTTTTAGTTCTACTTGTTTATATATTCTTAAAAATGACTATATAATGACTACTAACTACTTGCTTCACAGATGATAGAGAAAATCATTGAAATAAAATTTAAAAGTGTTTTTATAAACAATATATTAACATCACCGTGTATACATCTTAATTATTATTCTTTATCATCATTATGAGTAAATGAACTCAGCCTTTATAGTATGCTTTTTGACTTTTGGAAATATCTTATTTTTTAAAATAGATTTTATTTTTTAGAGCAGTTTTAGGTATACAACAAAATTAAGAGGAAGATACAGCAATTTCTCATATACCCTTCCCCTACACAGGCATAGCTTCCCGCTTTATCAACATCTCCCTACCTCCCCAGCGTGCTGCATTGGTTATAATTGATAAACCTACATTGATACATCATTATCACCCAAAGTCCATAGTTTACATTAGGGCTTACTCTTAGTATTATACCTTTTGTAGGTTTTAACAAACGTGTGATGACGCATATCTACCATTATAGTACATATAGAATAGCTTTACTGCCCTAAAAGTCCTTTGTACTCTGCCCTATTCATCCCTCTCTGTCTCCTAATCTCTGGGAACCATGGATCCTTTTACCATCTCCATAGTTTTGCCTTTTCCAAAATGTCATATAGTTGGAATCACACAGTACATAGCATTTTCAGATTATCTTCTTTCACTTTGTAATATGTGTTTTAAGTTTCCTCCATATCTTGTCATGGCTTGATAGCTCATTTCTTTTTGATACTGACTCATTTTCCATTGTCTGGATGTACCACAGTTTATTTATCCATTACTTTATGGAAGGATATGTCGATTGCTTTCAACTTTTGGCCATTATGAATCAAGCTGCTGTGAACATTCATGTGCAGGTTTTTTTGTAGACATCTTTTCAAGTCTTTTGGGTAAATAGTGAGCACTATGGTTGCTGGATCATTTATTAGGAGTATGTTGAGTTTTACACGACATTGTCAAACTTCCATAATGGCTGTACCGTTTTGCATTCCCACCAGCAACAAGTGAGAGTTGCTCCACATCCTTGCAAACATTTGGTGGCATTAGTGTTTTGGGTTTTGGTTGTTCTTACAGGTGTGTAGTGTGTATACTATATGTTTTTGAAGAAAAGTTACATAATAAAATGTGATTTGCTAGTGTGATAGATTGGTGTTTCCAGAATAACTCACCAGAATTTTTCATGTGAGGTTTAGAAGTAAAATATCTCCAGGAAAAAGTTGGCATTTGGCTCTGATTAACCAGACTATGAGTAGTCATGCTTGTCTTTTTTATGTTTGTTTTGACAGGTTTTGACACAGAGCGCATATCTTCAAAGCACCTAGTATCTCCTACCATTGTCAACTGGTAAAATATTTAATTTTTTATTACAATAGATTTATTTGGTATAAAATCTATTAAGTTAAAACCAATTACGTCTAAACTGACCAAAAAAATTGTAATTTTCACTTTATGATTGTAGAATTATGAAAGTTACAGAAGATAGTTTCATACTTACTTTAATTCCATAGAAATCCGTTAGGACATTAAACTATGTTATTAAGCAATATTGTCCAGCTCCTTTTCCTTAAATTGAATTTCACCAAGTATCTGCAAGGGATTTGAACTCAGTAGCCTGTTTTATTTTGCATAGTTTAGCATGAATTAGACTTACTACCATTTCGATAAGTGATGGTCATTTAAAATTTGTATTAATGTTACTGTAAATTTCTGACCGGACATTTTAGTAGAGGCTGTAGTTTCAGGGGCTTTTTGTCAACCTATATAAGGTTCTGTATGGTTACTAATGAGGCATAAGAAATATAGCAAAATTTTATTCTTTCTGTGGCATCTGAAGTGAATTAGGGTTTATGAAATTTTTGGGCAAAAATCGAAGGATCAAAGTGACCTGAAGGTTTTTAGCATTGGATGAAATGAAAATAAAATTGAGTAGGACTGCTGTAAGGAATAGTCTATGTTGGTAAAGTGCTTCGATGACATAAAGGCAATAAGTGGTTTATCCATTAGAATCATGATGGTTGACATCTTTTTCAGAATATCATTTCAAAGTATTTTTCACGTAAGTTGAATTTACTAATCTTGACATTTTTAACTGATTTTAAAAAGAGATTACACAAGTAATATGTTTATTATTAAAAACCATAAGCAGTGTAGGAGTATCTAAGTAAACAGGAAACTTCTCTGTTACCCTGGTTCTTTTAGTAGGGTTATCCCTTATTTTCATGTAGTGTGTCTTTCCAGACCCTTTGCATATCTAAGATTGCCATCTTTTAATGAAGTAGGTGTGATGGACAAAGGAATATACTTTATTCACTTGAATAGTACACTTTACTTTGTTTCAGACATGTCTGTGCCTAAGTCTCTTTGAGGGATATACATGATCAAATTAAGTCTTTTTTTTTTTTTTTTTTTTTTTCTTATTTTGAGACAGAGTCTCACTCTGTGGTCCAGGCTAGAGTGCAATGGTACGGTCTCAGCTCACTACAGCCTCCGCCTCTTGAGTTCAAGCTATTCTCCTGCCTCAGCCTCCTGAGTAGCTGGGATTATAGGTGTTTGCCACCATGCCCAGCTAATTTTTTATATTTTTAGTAGAGACCCAGTTTCACCATGTTGGCCAGGCTGGTCTTGAACTTTTGACTTCAGGTGATCTGCTCACCTCGGCCTCCCATAGTGCTGGGATTATAGGCGTGAGCCACCGTGCCCACGCGCCCAGTCAAGAGTGCTTTTGAAGTGACTAATTAAACCCATTGTAACACGATACTCCTCTACAGATTTCTTTTAGTAGCTAATGGGTTATGGGAATCCCAGACTTTGAATTCTTAGCTCAGAATGCATCAAAAGAGTTGAGTAGATTTACAATAAAATTCAAATTGCAAAGATAATTATGGGATATTAAATGATAGATTTTAAATAGGAAGACATTTATAGAAATGACTGTAATTACTGTTGCCTTTATAGAGGATCAGGTAGGTTTGGGTAGATGAAAAAGTGGTTTTGGAGCTTCAGTGCATTTACTTGTGCTCATTAGAGTACTTAGGACATTTGAGGAGGGAAAAGGATGTCAGAAACCGATTTGGGTGGGCGGTGCAGGGGAGGAAGCACTATGATACAGTGACAAAGGTAACTTTGTCATAATTTTGCCAAAAAAGGGGAACAAGACTCATAATCATGTTATATAGGTTAGCTGTGATGAAGTAAAAGAAATGTCATGAACTACTTAGGAAACCCAGTGTCTTGAATCCTGAAACTTAGAACTTAGTCCTTTCACATCTGGAAATTGCTTATGCTCAGAAGTCCTGTGATTTAAGAGATAATGTAAAAATGGAAGTTAATGCACATTTATATGTGTCGTTTGTGCAGTTGTTGGATTGAGATATTTTAAACTTCTTAAAAAATCTAGGGAAGCAAATTTTGATTTGTATGTGAAAGCGACCTAGATGAGAAGTATGGAAGGAGATGGAGACAGCAGAAAGTTTACTACTCCCTTGGTTTAAGAGGAGAATGTTTTTTAAGAGTTGGGCCAAATATTTCTCATAGCTACTTAAGGTAGATTCCCTTTTTGCTGTGTCTTCTGTTTTTGTTTTTGTTTTTTGTTTTTTTTTTTGAGGTGTAGTTTCATTCTTACTGCCCAGGCAGGCTGGAGTGCAATGGCCTGATCTTGGCTCACTGCAACCGCCACCTCCCAGGTTCAAGCAATTCTTCTGCCTCAGCCTCCTGAGTAGCTGGGATTACAGGCATGCACCACCACGCCTGGCTAATTTTGTATTTTTAGTAGAGATGAGGCTTCTCCATGTTGATCAGGCTGGTCTCGAACTCCCAACCTCAAGTGATGCATCCGCCTCAGTTTCCCAAAGTGCTGGGATTACAGGCGTGAGTCACTGTACCCAGCCGTCTTCTGCTTTTTAAATGTAATCTGGTTTTTGAGCACTTGCAGAACAGCTGCAGAGGCCAGGAAATGACACACCAGAGAATGGAGGTGATGAGAGGGAAGACAACTGTTGATCTTCAGGAAAAGCTTTTTTAGTGGTAAAATAATTGGGAATTTGTAGGAAGAAGAAAATACTTTATTTAAAGAATTTAAAGATACAAAAGTGAGTAATATTTGAATACAACACAAGACTATTGACTAAAGGAAGTAATTGCATATTTAAATCTTATTTTTAGCTACTTAACCTTTACACAGTACAAATGAAGGTGATAATGTTAGTTATGATGCAGGTAAATTATTCTGTATATTTCCACAACATACTCATAAGTTCTAATTATATGTTATTTGCCTTTTCTTAAGTTTGTTTTTTTATCTGGTCCATGCAAAATACAGGTAACAAACTGGGCTTTTGGGGGTCGGAAGGGAAATGGGGAAAGAGAAAAGGAAACATTTAAGTAATTTTACTGAATTATCTATAAATCATGTAAATTAAAGAAAATATATTCTGGGTAGACTTAGTTTGTAAAATTATTCTAAGCTGTTATAGTTCTTATAAATGGAATAAGCATTTTAAAATCATATTGAAAGTCTTTAGAAACTTTAATTCTTTTACATACTCAAAGCTTAAACATAACCAGAAGAGCTGTCTTCTCTCAAATATGAGTACTTTGTTCATTATATTTACTGTTGCTAACTTTTTTTTTGTATTTTTGGAACTGTTATGTTTTTCCTCTGGCCTTTGAGTTTTCTTTTTTATTTCACCCTGGGGAAAAGAGAGGTTTATTTATTTTTGAGACAGAGTGTTGCTCTGTTGCCCAAGCTGAAGTACATTGGTACGATCTCAGCTCGTTATAACCTTTGCGTCTCAGGCTCAGATGATTCTTGTTTCTCAGCCTCCCGAGTAGCTGGGATTACAGGCGTCTACCACCACACCTGTCTAATTTTTGTATTGTTAGTAGAGATGGGGTTTCACCATGTTGGCCAGGCTGGTCTTGAACTTCTGGCCTCAAGTGATCTGCCCACTTTGGCCTTCCAAAGTGCTGGAATTAAAGGCATGAGCCATTATGCCTGGCCAAAAAGAGGTATATTTAAAAGTGAATTTGTTAATCCAATGAACATAACTTTCAGTTAAAAATTAGGCCGTCTGTTCACTCTCCTTGGTACAGGTTTATGTCATGCTAAATGTAGTATGTAGTTGGATTGAGTTGGAATTATTAAGATCCTCAAATATCGATAAGCCAGGTTGATGTCATTAGGTAACCTAATAGTTCATGTTTGCCTGAAATATTTATATAGCTGGCTTTCTCATTAATCATTTTTAGGAAATGGCTGGGAGAAATAGGAGTAGTACTAAAAGAGTAAAGAATCCTATTCAGTGTTGTCTTAATATGGTCAAGGCATTTAATTCTTGGCCAGTTAACCTATACTGATAAATATTAAAATAATGCTAGTGACTGGGGCTTCTAGGGTCTAGTTCCTCTGCCCTTTCATTAGTATAATATCATGGTGACAAAACATGTCATTCCTTTTTGTTCCCCTTTAATGAATCAAGCTTGAGCAAAATTCTAATATAAAAAGTTATACTTCTGCATGGAGAAAACTTACTTATTTTGGTTATAACAAAAACAGCATGGAGCACTAGACACAGGAACAAGTATTCTTAATGTATTATCTTAAACAAAAATAAATTTGTAATCATCTCTCTGAAGCTCATGGAGAGAGATCTCCAAAACTGACTAGGTAGCTGGGGATGCTAAATGGAACAGTATCAATTCCAAATACAAGATGTGCTAAGAATTGTTATTACTCTTTTTGCTTACAATTATTTTATATTGCAAGGGACTTGATGGATGAACATATGATCTCAGCCTCTTCTAACCCTAAAATCTTAAATCTAGTAAACATATATCAGTAATGATGAAAATAGCAGCTGAGATTTGAATATTGCTTATGAGGCATGCCCTTATATACTTTACATGTACTGTTTAATCCCATGATAACCTTATAATGCAGATATTCTTAACTTTTTACAGTGTGAGGCCTAGAAATGTAGTTTACCTAAAGTGACATTTAGTAAGTGGCTGAACAGTGTCAAACTTACTCAGGCTCCATGGCCTAAGCTGTTCTTAAGATTAAGGTTGAATGGACTTTTTTAGCTTTAGAATCAGCAGGGTATAAAAAGTAATGATACAGAGAAATACTGGTACACATTGAGTATTTCTTGTCCGAAATGCTTGGACCAGAAGTGTTTTGCAGTTTGGATTTCGGAATATTTGCATATACTTACCAGTTGAGCATCTCAGGTCTGAAAATCCCGAATCCTAAATGCTCCTATAAGCATTTCCTTTGAACATCATGTTGACCCTCAAAAAGTTTCAGAGTTTGGAGCATTTCAGATTTTAGATTTTCGGATTTGGGATGCTCAACTTGTATGTATACATAGGTTTGTATAGTCAGCAGAATTTTACAGTATTATTAACACATGTATTTTATTTTTGTAAGGTATGTATTATTGTCTCCTCAGTTTTACAGTAGAATCTGAAGCTTAAGTATGTTAAGGGACCTGTCCTATGTTACATGATGATTAAATGGGAAACCAGCATCAAACCCAGAGCTTATTGTTAAGTTCTAGAAGGGGTGAGTTTATTGAATATTTTTATATATAATGAAACTTATACTCAGTATTATAAATAATAGCACCTTTAGTAGATCATATAAAGCAAGCTTGTTAAACCTGCCCTTTGAATGTGACAGCCCAACACAAATCTGTAAACTTTCTTAAACATGTTTTTTTGGTGAAAAATTTTTTTTTTTTTTGAGCTCATCAGCTATTGCTAGTATTGGTGTATTTTATGTGTGGCCCAAGACAATTCTTCTTCCAGTGTGGCCCAGGGAAGCCAAAAGATTGGACATCCCTGATACAAATAAAAACAAGTACCTTTCTACTTGGAAACTCTACATTAAACAGAACTTTGTACCCAAACCATATCTACTGATAACTAGCTTTTATAACACGTTAGCATTTTTCAAAAGCTCTTTATGTCACATTTTATCCTTACTTTAATGTTGTACATTAGATAAATCATGACATATATGGGGAAACGAGGTACAAAAAGCTTATTTTCATCTAAGAAGATCAAACATAGCTAGTGGTAAAGCCAAGACTGCAGTTAGTTTACTTACTCCATGAAACGATTAGTTGTAGGGTAACCAGCTCTTCCTGGTTTCCCTGGGAATTGCCTGGTTTTCAGTACTGCAAATTTTGTGTCCTGAGACACTCTGTAGTCCCAGGCAAACTAGGATGTTTAATCATCCTGATTAATTGTAACTCTTTGTGGTCGACTGGGGATGGGGTTGCCATATAAAATACAAGGCATTCAGTTAAAATTGAATTTAAGGTTGTTAAATCTGGCAACCCTAAGTAGGAGTAAAGGGACATTTCAGTGTGTAAAAAGTCCACTTTGCTGCTTTTGTATGTGGACCTTAGTCTTCACACATTTATCTATTTAAGGAAGCACTATCTTCGTTTTCTCTGGGGTTCTTGATTCTTATTCTTTCAGCTGTGTGGACAGAGATGCAACAGGTCAGAATGAATATACAAAACCAGATTGTGCTCAATTCAGTAAAGCTGGTGTTTGTGTTTTGGTGAGAGGGGAGCAGTGGTTGGGGTGTGGAGGCTGGGGAACAGAGAGGGTGGGGGTGGTTTGAAGCAGTTAGTTTTCCTTCACTTGGCTGAACACTTAACCCAGATCTCAGCCTGTCCCATCTTTGTTGAATCAGTCTGTCAAAAACCAGCACATTTTCTCAGACCATCCACATTACGTTATCTTTAGACTGTATGTTAAAAAGTATTTGTTTTGAGACCATCCTGGCCAACATGGTGAAACCCCCTCTCTACTAAAAATACAAAAATTAGCCGGGTGTGGTGGTGCGTACCTGTAGTCCCAGCTACTCGGGAGGCTGAGGCAGGAGACTCGCTTGAACCCAGGAGGTGGTGGTTGCAGTTAGCTGAGATCACACCACTGCATTCCAGCCTGGTGACAAAGTGAGACTCCATCTAAAAAAAAAAAAGTGTTTGCTGTTGTTAAGGTAGTATGTTAATGTGATTCAAAAAAAAAGGAAGCTGGGCATGGTGGTGTGCCTGTAGTCCCAGCTACTCAGGAGGCTGTGATGGGAGTAAGACTTGAGCTCTGGAGATTGAGCACAGTCTGGGCAATGTAGTGAGACCCTATCCCTTAAAAAAAAAAAGAAAAGGAATGAAAAGTTTTCCCCAATCTCCTCTTGTATTTATTCACTTACTTACCATGGAGATAATCTGAACTTGTTTCTTACATTCCCCACAAAAGGGAGATTATTACTGTGTATAGAAGACAGAAAAGACAAGTTTCTCAGGTCATTTAAACCTTCATAGTTTGAGGGCTGTCAGTACTCCTGAATCAATTTTGTGAACCCTAGGCATCAGTAGAATATAGTCTTGAGTTGAACTGCATCAATATTAATGGTGAGCAAATTAAGGTTTAGTGACCTGCTCAAGGTCTCATAGTAATTGCAGTAGAGCTCAGTCTGGTCTAGTGTATGTGTTTATGCAGGTATCCATGTGTGTATATGCTTTTAATATCCCTGTTGTGTGTCAGACTGAAAAAGATGTATATTCCTTTGTCTGATTTCTGTTTTCGATTAATTCTTATCTAGAAGAGGGAATAAAAGCGATTTTTTACAGAAATAATGGGTCTTGATCAGTTTTGGGGAAATCGAGAGGACTGTATTTGCAGTTCAAAAGGAGAGTACTCAATAGTACTACTCTTATTTCCACTATCATAATAATAGGACTGAAACAGTTTTAAAATTACACTGGATAACTGAAACTTAAAGAGTTGGCTTTGTTAAAGTGCTTTTTAATTTAAATATATTCATGGGAAAGACTTGCTATAATAAATCTTTCTCCATTCCTCCTTTTCAATATATATCTTTTATGCAAAATTTCATTTTCTGAGGTTAAAATAAATACAGGCTTAATAGTTTTCTTAAAAAGAAAATACCAAATTATATTATTTCCTCATAAAACTTCCTAGTTGTAAATTGGAAGTTTGTCTAATCCAGATGGTAATGTGACTGAATCTTCTAATAATGTTTTTAATTGATTTCCTGTCCAGAATATTTTTGACAATTTTATTTTTGTATTAAAGAAGTACTTGTAAGGACTAATGATCTTGATTTCAGCCTGTAGTCATTGCGACGTCATACGTTGAAACTATGTGGTCATAGTTGAAATCTTTGAAGTTGTTGAAAGATTGTGTTAGTTTTTGGGGATTTGGAAAGGAAGAATTCTTTGTTTTTACTAAATACAGTAAGAACCACTGTATTATATAATTAGTTAGTCCGTGCATCAATATTTGTAAGAATTTAAAACAACTTTCCTACTTCAGGTCTACTTTTTTTGGGGAGGGAGGCAGCAGGATATATAGTAAGTGAATGCTTTAAAACGATTCTCTTGAACTAGCTATGTATTTTTATTATGATTTTAGCCTTGAATGCCTGAGAAGTGAACATGTTCATGAGAACCAGGGTGCTCCTCTAAAGAAAATCTTTCGTGATAGTAAATAATAGTCACTGGTTGCACTTTCCATTACAACTCTGAGAGACCAATTCTGGGTAGGAAATAGTTCTTTCTGCCCTTCTTGACCCTAGTTATGATTTGCGTCATTCATCTGGGACTTCTTCAGTCTCTGTAGAATGTATATGACTGTCACTTTTGTGGAAAGGAAAAACTCAAAAGTGGTGTATTAAAGGACACTTTCCCCCCTCCCCCAACAATAAGGTATTAACCATAGAGTTTATTAAGAGAGTATGGGGGCATTAAAAAGTTTGGACGTGCCTTGGAGAGAGACACGTAGGTTAAAATCGTGCTTTAGCTGCTAACTGTTAAGTGCCTTTGGGCACAGTCTGTTTTAAATTGGGTTTTGTGAGAATTAAATGAGATGAAATAAAAAGTTCCCTTCACTGTGATTGTTTGCCTGCACTCAGAATTGTTTCCCTTTTATTGCAATCTTGGTGAAAAATTCCAGCACATTTCGTGCTAGCAAATACGGATTCCTAGATGTCCAGTGCTATGCAAGCCACTCATGTATACTTCATTAGAGATAAAATGCTAAGCCATATTATTATTGTTATTTGCAGATATGAACAGTTGTATAGTATTGGTGCCTGTTTGGGTGTGTAGGCTGAAAGAAAAATACAGAGGAGGAAATCAGACTGAGTGGTGGGCAGGATTAACCGAGAAGTAAATTGTGGCATATCAAGATGCCCCATCTGCAGTATTTTCTCCTCTTCTGTCCTCTCTTTTCCTGTTCTCATCCTCTGCTGCCTTTGACTTCGTGGGAACATTTCTAAGTGTTGGGACTCCTTCCCTGCTCTGCAAGTTGAGCTTTTAGGTCCCTTTTCATGATGGTGGTAGACGTGGAGGGGGCGCATAATGTCTGCTTGCTGTATTAGTAGAGAGTGAATATAATAGCATTGCTGACTTCTTCCCTCCTGTAGACATTGTACATGTCTTAGGTTCTGAGGGTGACTCCCGTTTTCTTTGTTCAGTCCACCAGCTTTGTGGAGGTTAATTTCACAGGTCTGCCAATTTTGAGTTGAGGTACCACGTTGTATCTCTCCTGCGTCTAAGAGATTCTTGAAACCGAAGATCTAAGCAGGTAGAACCATTTGATATATTAATCTGAAAGTGATCCCTGTGGCAACCTACTTTTTCCCTGTTTTTCTCTTAGGAAAACACAATCTCTGATGGAAGCTTTTCTTCCTTCTCTCTTTTCTTCTTTTCTCTTTTTCTTCTCTCTTTTCTATGCTTTTCTTTCCTCCCCTCCTCCCTTTCCCCCTCCTTTTCCTTCCCTTTTCTTCTCTCCCGTCCCAATCCCTCCCCATCCCCTTTTCTTCTCACAGGGTTGTTCTTTCTGTCTTTGTCTTTTCATAGGGTCTTGCTCTGTCGCTCAGGCTGGAGTGCTTTGGTGTGATCACGGCACGCCACAGCCTCAACCTCTGGGCTCAGGAGGTTGAGCCTCAGCCTCTCACCTCAGCCTCCTTTGTATCTGGGACTACAGACGTGAGCTACTACTCCTGGCAGGAGGCTTTCATATGAGCATTTGTGACAATTTTTATTTTGAAAAATGGGGAGTTGATACAGAGCATTTGACTATGACATTAATAATATTCCTTAGTAGCAATTTTTAACATAAAATTTTGTTTTTACATTCACTTCATACCCTTTGGAAGTGTATCATTTGAAAGTGATTTCCTAGGTGGTTGTTAAGCCCATTACTTTATGTCCAGTTGGTTCATAACACGAGATTTGGGTGACACAAAATCCTGTCTGGCCTCCTCTTCCTCCACTCTTTCCAAGTCACCTGTGTTCTTCCTCTCAAATAATAGAGGGAAGAGATCTTCCTTCAACTTGATCATTATGATTTGAAACAACTGTTAATTAAAATATAAGACGTAAATAACTCTTTGACATAATGCAACTGACATTACATAGAACACATTTCAAGTGTTTGAACCTAGCTGTTTATCACACAGTTTTATATTTCAAGATTTTTTTTTTGCTCATCTTTCATTATATAAGGAGCAATAAGTCATTTTCTTTTAATGCTGTTAAACTTAATTTGTCTTGTTATTTTAATTAGCATTTTTGAGAGTTTAGTGAAGTTGGGAGTTGTTAAATTCCTCATAGTGAAAGATGAGTGGACTTTGACCTGCATTTGAATATTAAGGGATAATTTCTTAAAAACCTTCACTTGCGTATATCTTTTCCTGTAGTCATGCATAAAGTCAGGCATACCTGTGTATACAACACATTCTTCTCAGTTGGCAAGGTATCATAGAAGTTTTTCTAGGTCAATGCATGCACATATAGCTTGTTTTTAATGGCTGCATAATAGTCTGTTCAATTGGTTTTTCAGATATTCTTTGATTAACAGATCTTTAGATCATTTTCTTTTTTGTTTTTTCCCACTGAAACAGTATTGCCAAGTCCTCCAAGTTTGTGTGTGTCCTCTGTTTTATCTTCAGACTTTACTTCTACTAGTTACAGTTAACTACCCATCCCCAAATCCTTAAATAGTTGAATATGCCTTCCTGTGACCCTGACACTACTCTGTCATGATTCTTAGTGATTTCATTGTCCTTCTAATTTTGTGGTCTTGCTGTTTCATACTCCTTTGCTACTCCTCTTCCATGACCATTCATTCTCCCATTCTTCTAGATAATTATTTTATACTTTCTTTCTCCTTAATTTTCTGATACCTTCCTTTCTGCCTCCCTTCAGTCCAATGATTTTGCTTCTTATTACTCTGAGAAAATAGAAGTACCCAGAAGAAAATCTTCTACAAGCTTCTGTTACTACTTCTGTCCACCCATACATCTGTGTTCCTGTTCCCTCCACCCTCTCTCCTCCTCCAGGGTGTGGCTGTCTTCTGCATAATACTTTTCTTTCCTCTCCTGGATCATAGCCATCAGTCTGCAGACAAGCTCTACTATTTATGTTTAAAACAAAAGAATCTCTTTTGTCCTGGCCCGTGATCATTACTCTGCTCTTTAGAGCTCTTTCTACTTACTCTCTTTCTATCCTTTCTTGAACCCTCTTCAGTTGAGCTTAGGTTCCTAATACTTAAGCTCTTTTCAAGTTTGAGGTCAATGGAAACCTTCCCATTGTCAAATCTAGCATTTAATTCCCAGGCGTCCTCTTTTATTTCCTCTTTTTTGGCTTCCCTGTTCATACTCTCTGCCCATTTTCCTTGTGTTGCTTGGTCTTATTTTAATTTACAGGAGCTCTTTGTATATTTTGTCAACATTTTTTCCATGATACTTGTTTTCCTTTTGATTCTTTTAAAATTGTGTTTCACCATACAGAAATGATAAATCCTCAGGATTTATGTAGGAGAATAAATATAAGAATTGACAAGAGAATTTTGAAAAATACGGATAGTGAAGGTCTTATCAGATACTTAAAGCAGTAGTTCTTAGGCATTAGTGTACAAAAACCCTACATGTGTTGTATTTGACTGGAGCATAGAAAGTTACCACAAGACAAAAGTATGCCAGATTGCAGGATCATTTATTATGCCGGCGACCACAGAGGACTCACGTCTCTCCAACCTGTGGTGGCAAAAGGAGGGTGCCACGATTTTTTATACCTGAAAAACCACCTTGGGAGTGGGGGTGAGGGGCGGGGATGGGGATGAAAAGGTTTCGGACATTTCAAGGGCTAGGAGATTCTGTGATTCACCTCCTGGGTGGAGACAAGGGCGGGGGTCTCCGGACATTCCAAGGTCTAGGGGACTTTTGTCATTCTGTTTGTTACTCAGTGGTTTACAGAAGTCAAGATATACATTTGTTTACACATCGTCTGGGTGGTGATAGAAGTCACAGATTTTAGCAGTTACTGATAAGAAAAGGTAAGCAGCTTTACATAGTTTTGGAGAACAAACTAGCAGTTCTATTTACAGAGGCCAAGGACAGTAGTTATTGTGAGGAGAATGGGGCAGCCATTTCAACTTATTTAAAAAACAGTTTTGCATTTTATAAAATAGTTTTGCTCCGGTCTGGCTCTAGGCCAGCACAATATCACACATGGTTGCAATTTAAAAATGAATCTGCTATAAGAGTTTTCAATTTTTAGGTATTGGAGCAGTAAGGAAGATAGGGAGGCATATCTGAGGAATCTTTATTTTAAATAATCTCTAAGGTAATTCTGATATGATTGACCCATGGGCCACATTTAAGAAACATGGCTGTAAATTTGTATTTGGTATAAAAGGGTATTAGCAAAGCAGTAGGCATATACATGGCAGAGGAGCAGAATGGTGTTTAGAAACACATTCAAGTGTGAATGAGAAATTATTAATGAAGAGGACATTTTGTTTATTTAGGATAAGAGTGGCTTATTTAAAAATGGTTTAGGCAGTTCATCTGAGAGGAAAGAATTTAGCTTTCACCCTTACGCAATATAGAAAGATAAACTTTGTTGACCTAAAGATCTAGATACAAAAATTAGTCAAACATTAGAAAAAATACAGGAGACCAATAGTTTAACCTTTGGATAGCTGAGGCCTTTTAAAACTAGGTTGGAAACTTAGAAGCTGTGGAAGAAAAGACTGACAGATTTAGCTGTTCAAATTTACTGTTGAAAGATAATGTTATAGGGCAGGGGTCCCGACCTAGAGTGCAAGGGAGGGTTCTTGGATCTCGTGCAAGAAAGAATTCAGAGTGAGTCCATAGTGCGCAGTAAAAGGAAGTTTATTAAGAACATAAAGTGGTGAAAGAACAGTTATTCATAGACAGAGTAGGACGTTCCTGACAGTAAGAGGAGGAATGTGCCCACCGTAGGTACAGCATCCATATATACAGAGAGATGCGGTCTGCTACAAGGGTTTGTGAGAAAGGAATAATTTTCTTAATTACTGTATTTTGCAGGAATCGATGTTATCTTTAAAGCAAAATTAGGAATGCCTTTGTTCTCCAGATATTGGGATATCTGGACACTCCCAAGTCTGAGTCTGTCTTTAAAATATTAATTTGTTGCCTTAACTGTAAATACCTGGAAGCTAGGAATGCCTAATTTTTTGGAAATGTAGCCCAGCCTTATTTTCCTATCCCTTACTCAAGATGGAGTCGCTCTGGTTTGAACACCTCTGACAATAATACTCATTCTAAGGTGTGGCAACATAAAGTATGACTAGTTCTCAAGATTTTTTTATAGCCACCTAGCAAATAAGATGCAGTTGTCCAAATCTGTTACTTTACTTAATTTATCTAGAACATTTTAGAAAAATTAAAAGGCTTAATTGAATGTGGCTGGTATCACTGGGCTGCAGTTGACACCCTTGAAGACTTGCTCTGGGCCTCTCCCTTCCCTTAGCTTTTGCAACACCGTCTTCTCCAGTTTCTCCTTTATTGCTTTCCTCAGTGGTCCTCCCCCCTTCTCGGCCCTGTGGATTGGTTTCTTTTCAAAGTTTTCTGTCCTTGAACTTGATCTCGTAGATTTCCTGTGTGTTCTGTTTGGACATTCTCATCCTTCTTCTTATGGCTCCAAAATGTGTGCTTCTTGCTCTGGCCTCTCTTAAGTTTCACAGTTTATGTATATTTGGATGACTCACAGGAACCTTAAACCCGTGTTTTCAAAACTGTTTTATTTTCTTCCTACTGGCCATCCAACCACTGACCACCTATTTCACTTCTTGTATTTCTCCCTTGGTGGAAGGCACCAATATCATTTTCTCTCCTTGTATTGTTGCAGCTCTAATTCATGACTCAATTCTGTTTTGTATTCAGAGACAGAATTAGTTACTGGGAAGGACTGGGGCAACAGCTGCAACCTTTGCCACCTTCGGAAGCTGCTGGCCCTGTGTCACACCACCTTAGCCTCTTGTTTGAGAAGGGTAAAGAAATATTTTCACTGTCTTTAATCTAATTTCCTTGCCTCTAAGTTTCTGCTGCCTTCACATTTTCTTCTACTCATAGTTATTTCCTAAACCTGTATTTGTATACGTTAGAATGAAAACTAAGTTCTTTTCAAAGGGCACGACAGTTCAACTTTGTCTCCTACCCTCCCCGCTCTGCCGGTTTGCTTTTTGTTTCTTGAACATGTACTCATTTTGGTGCTTGGTCAGCCTGTGCGGTGCCATCACTTCTAAAGCTCCATCCCTACTCCCACTCCCCTACCCCGTCCTCACTTGTCCTTAGCCTTTTAAGATCACAAAAAAATTGCCATTTGGTCCAAGAAGATGTCGCAGAAAATGCCAGAACCAGCCTCTGTCTTTTACTATACACTTCCTGAAGCACCCTTTACACTTCCTGTTTAATACTTGTCTTTAGATGTATGATCCCTTTGAGTTAACTTTTTGTATGGTGTAAGGAAGGGTTGCAACTTCTTTCTTTTACTTATTGGTTATTTCAGTACCATTTGTTGAAAAGACCATTCTTTCCTCATTAAATTCTCTCATTACCCCGTTGAAATTCAGTTGTCCATAATATAAGGATTTATTTCTGGACTCTTATTGGTGCTATTGATCTATATGTCTGTCCTTTTGCCAATACCACACTGTCTTAATTACTGTTGCTTTATAGCAAATTTTAAAATTAAGACATGTAAGTCACCCAAGTTCATTCTTTTTTCAAGATTGTTTGACTGTTCTGGGTACTTTTAATATCCATGTGAATTTTAAAATCAGCTTACTTATTTCTCCATAAAAGCCAGCTTTTATACAGCTGAGATTCTTTTTAAGCTAACCTTAGAGTTAATGAACTAGTTATTTAGGTCAAAAAGAATAATTAAGTTGATGCTACAAATTCAAACTCAAGTATTGTTGAAGTGGCAAGTATTCCATCATCTGAAACCTCAGTGGTAAACACAGTACCCAAGTTTAACATATTTTTGTTACTTGTTAAATACATGCCTTTAAATAAATGATACTTAAGTAAACTAATGGACAAAATTAGATAGAAGTCTTTTTCATATCTAACTTATTTAACTTGATACACTTTCCAGCCTTCAACTTAAGGTGATGTTATTTCTTATTAGATAATGTTACATAATTCAACTTGTATTATTCTAGTGCTGTTAGCTGTATTAATTACATGAGGACACTGGTGTAATGGGACTCAAAAATTCACTGGTTTGGGTAGAAAATGAGAACTAGACAGTGATTTCATCACTATAAAGCTGTTTGTTACTTAGCATCCCCTAATGCTAATGTATGGCAGATCCCTGTAGCCATAAATTGCAGTCTGACATTTAAGGGATTAAAATACAGTTCAAATCCTTCAATAAAATCACATCATTCACACCCTTACCTTTGAAAATAAATGCTTGGAATTCTAGTACATACCCTAGATCTTGTTTGTACATGCCATTCAATTTATTATAACACTTTTTAAAAAATATGCAGGATTTTGTTCCTTAATTCAGCTAAGTCCAGGTTCTTGTCTCATGACCAGAAAAAAAATTAGGCATGCGAACACATTGAAGGTTGAGGAGGGCGGAATTTATTAAGCAAAAGGAAAGCTCTCAGCAAAGAGAGGAGTCCTGCAAGCAGGTTTCCATCTCACAAATTGAATACCAGGACCACCACACAGGAGCTGAAGAGACCAGACTCCTCCCCTGCATAAGGCACAAATTCCTGGTGGCTCCACCCCGGTGGGCACACTTGGGCAGACTTTCTCCCTCTGGGTAACGGGTTTCATCCTGGAACAGCAGTCTGGTTGCCTTCAGGCTGTTTCAGGCTTGAAGGTGAAGTTTCACTGAGGACCCTTCCTTATCTGCCTAGGCATTTGTCTGCCTTCAGCTTCTGTCAATATGGTATTATAGATATAACACAGAAGAAAAAAAAAGTTAAATCACGCTTTAGGAAATTACCAGCCTTAACAGCATTCAGTAAAAATGGTGCTGTTTTAGTCATGGCATGAAATACACATAAAATCGAAGGCTGATTTTATCTTATCTTTTCCTTTTTTTTTTCTTTTTTAGATAAGATCTGGCTTTGTTGCCCAGGCTGGAGTGCATGATCTCGACTCAGGTAATTTTCACCTCCTGGGCTCAAGCCATCCTCCCACTTCAGCCTCTTGAGTAGCTGTGACTACAGGTGTGTGCCACCATACCTGGCTAATTTTTGTAGTTTTTGTAGAGACAGGGTTTTGTCATGTTTCCCTGGCCGGCCTTGAACTCCTGAGCTCAAGTGATCTATTTTCCCTGTCCTCCCAAAGTCCTGGGATTACAGGTGTGAGACCGCATGCCAGCCTGTTTTTCAATTACTGAGTGCTTTCAAGTTGGAAAATGCATTGTGAAACACTCAAAGATGTTGCTGGGATTATCAAGTGCTTTTGATACTATATAAATCAGTGACAGAGCAACACCGTAGTTACGTGATTGGAACTCAAGAATTATTAAGTGATAGGACTGAAAAGAGTCATGTGAATCATTTGTCCAGAATTTATAATTTTTTTTTTCTGTATCCCAATAAAATAATTAAACTATGTATATGCTCTAAAATAGCCTTCCAGTTTGCCCAACATGCTTGCTCTCCTGGCTAGATACTGGCTAAAAATTAACAAAAATAGTCTTTTCTCCTGATACTACATGGCAAAGATGTAAAACCCTTTCTTGCCGGCGGCGCTGCCCTCTGCTTGACTATTTAAGGTATTCATTCAGCAGGTCAATGTGACTATTTTACAAGAAGGTAACACAACAGGTGTAAGTGTAAACATCCCATATCCCAAACAATCTGAAGTTCCCTGTATAGGTTAAAAAAAAAAAAGCCCTTTAATAAGCTTTTACCATTAAAACAATTCTGGTCATTTTGAGAACTGGTAATGAAGTTTATATAGTGTTAGTCTCCATTTCAACCTTGCAGGCAGATATGTGGCAATATTAATAGTAATGGATGGGAATGGTGGACATACGCTCATGTCAGTCTTTTATGATGATTTATATATTCATAAAAATCACATTTTTGTGAGTTCATTCATGCTATGGATGTTTTCTTAGCTATAAACATACGTCATAGTAGACACATACTGAATAGGTCATATCTATTAAGTCTCTTGCTGCAAGCATCAAAACTTTTCAGAGCTATTTCCTCTGTGAAAATTCATTTTAAGTTGTAAGTTGTTTTTTTCTGTGATTCATTCCCATGCTTAAGATTTGCAGTAACGTAGAACTAGTTTACCATCACTCCCGAAACACTCACAGAAGGTTCCAAATTCCTGGTCCCAGGAAAGAGCAAAAGCCTGATTCACATAAATAAACAACTGAGGCTGCAAGTTTAAGGAACTTTTTTGATGAAGTCAAGGAATCTTTGGATGGTTCCAGTTCACTCTATTGCCTACTTCTTTGTTTTCCTAATAGGAACGTCTCCCACAGCCTTTAGTAGGATTTCAGTTTTTTTCTTGATGTTGCCAAAGGATCCCCTGTCCCCAGGGAAACTGCAGTGGAATAAGGGGGGTCTTGAGTGGCTGTTTTGGGGAGACCTCCATAAGTCCTTTGCTGCCAGTAGCAGTTGAGGGAGGTAGCTGTGACATGGTCTTCACCTTCTGCCATCTTGCTAGGTTCTAGCTGAGATTTTGAAAAGGATTGTTCAGGGGTGGTAAGGGCCCAAATAGCCCTCCTACCTCAGCCTCATGTGCCACTGCGCCTGGCTTATGTTATTTTATTTTATTTTATTTTATTTTATTTTATTTTATTTTATTTTATTTTTTGAGACAGGATCTTGCTTTGTTGCCCAAGCTGGAGTGCAGTGGCATAATCACAGCTCATTGCAGTCTCATCTCCCCTGGCTGAGGTGATCCTCCCACCTCAGTTTCCCGAGTAGCTGGGACTACAAGCGTGCACCACCACACCCTGCTCATTTTTCTGTTTTTTGTAGAGATGAGGTTTCGCCATGTTGCCCAGGATGGTCTTGAGCTCCTGGGCTCAAGCATCCTCCTGCCTTGGCATCCCAAAGTGCTGGGATCACAGGCATGAGCCACCATGTCTGGCTATTATATTATTTTTAATTCAAAAACAAATATGCAAAATTAAATTTTAAAGAGAACACTTAGTTTGATAGCATCTTTCTCCTGGGTTGTGAGGATACGTTTATTCTTTGTAACTCTGATGTTCTGGATGTAGCAAGACCATTTGTTTTCATTTTGCTGTTTTCCTGCACAGAAAGCTTTAATGTCTCCCCATGACCTTTATGGCAAAAACCAAATTCCCTCGATCTAGAGTCATTGTGGAAAATGAATTTTTTTGTGTTTGCAAACTCCACTTGCTTGTTGCTGACTAGCATGCAAATGTGGCTCACAGGGATGGAATGCAGTGATTGTTTGGCAGATGGCTGCTGGGGCTGTGAGAGGATGAATGTGTCATATTAGTAAAGTACTTGCCATCCCTAATGCAGTGAGATGCTAAAGCACAGGAAATGGGTAAATTTTTGGTCTCCCCCCCACCCGTTTTCTGACTTGCTCCCTTTTTACTACTGGGAAATGTTTGTAGATACTTGAGGTTTTGGTTGGAATGGCCGGCTACCTGTTCACAGTCTGATGTGGAAACTTGTAATTCTTTAGTTAATAGCTATTGTACAAATGAGTCTCTTAGAAATATCAAGACGTTGTAGGGACCAGTATAGTTGCTGCTGCCTGGTAGAAAAAAAAATCTTCGTTTGCTGATGTAACTTTTTTTAAAGTTATTTTAAAATGATTTTGAACTAACACCTTTCTTTTTCTTCCTTCTAGAGTCTTGCTGAAGTCTGTTAATTCTACTTTTTGAGATGAATAACCACGTGTCTTCAAAACCATCTACCATGAAACTGAAACATACCATCAACCCTATTCTTTTATATTTTATACATTTTCTAATATCACTTTATACTATTTTAACATACATTCCATTTTATTTTTTCTCTGAGTCAAGACGAGAAAAATCAAACCAAGTTAAAGCAAAGCCAGTAAATTCAAAACCTGATTCTGCATACAGATCTGTTAATAGTTTGGATGGTTTGGCTTCAGTATTATACCCTGGATGTGATACTCTAGATAAAGTTTTTACGTATGCAAAAAACAAATTTAAGAACAAAAGACTCTTGGGAACTCGTGAAGTTTTAAATGAGGAAGATGAATTACAACCTAATGGGAAAATTTTTAAAAAGGTAAGGTGATCTTTCATTGCCTTTGAATTCTTTCTGAATAAAATATTCTATCAGAAATGAAGTAAAGGAGCAGCACAGCCTGCCTCCATTAGAATTTGCCGTTGAAGGAGAAACAGTGTAGGAAGGGGGCTAGACTCTCCTCTGATCTATTTCTGTACTTACCAGCACTGATATGTTTTGAGTTTTCAGAAGGACATTGAGACCCACTGGTTGGAATATCTAGGGCAGTTTTGGGTGTGAAACCATACTCCCTGTCTCTAGAGCAGCTAGGGGCTGGAAATGGCTCCAGGTTTTGGGTGGGACCTGCAATGTTAAATGTCACTTAGATGTGGGTTGCAGTGAGTGCTTCATGTCTTTGTACTTTGGTTGTGGCAATTGCATGGTTCTTAAAACATTTCTTTTCAGAAATAGAGAAACCTGCCATTGTTGGTTTGAAACGACGGGCAAGATGTCTTTGAAGTCAGTGTAACAGTGATTAAGAGCCTGGACTCCAGACCCAGACTATAGGTCTGAATCTTGGCTTTGCCACTTACTAGCTTTCTGACCCCAGAAAAGTAGTTTAACAAATTTGCCTCAGTTTCTTTATCTGTAATATGAAGATAATGATCATTACTGATACTCAAGAGCCAAGCTGTTCTAAGATCTTTACATGTATCATTTTAAGACTCACAGTCACCCTATGAGTTAGTTATTATCTTCAGTTTACAGATGGTAGCACTGAGACACAGATAGTTTAGGTAACTTACCCCAAGGTTGCTACAGCTAGTGAAGCTGGGATTGGAATCCAGGCCTTCTGGCTCCAGAACTCAGACCCTCCGCTTTTCAATAATCACTTCAATAATCACAGCTTTCAGGCTTCTTGTGAGGATTGTGTGTGTGCATATCTGCAATGTGTTTAGAACAACAGTTGGTGGCACTTAATGTAAATGCTCTAGCTTTTATTAACTACGTTACTATTATCTTGAGAATTCAGTGAGGAAAATTATAGTAGGAAATTCAATGAAGAAAATTAGGTCATGGAATAATGCTTCACTAGTAGTGTAGAAATGGCGTGAGAATGCTGTTTATGAACTTGGATATGTGACTTTCTTATAAGCAGTTCTTGAAATTCTAGTAGGTTAAAAATTGAAGATAAAGTATTTTTTAGAGGGAGTACAGTGATCTGTGGTTGGTTGATAATTTGGTTAGGTAGTAGGTTTAATATCTTTTAACCATTTCTAGCTATCTTGATCCCCAACTGCCTTTTTTTCTGTCGGTTACAAGGAAATTGTCAGATCTTGAAGGAGAGTCCAAATGACTGCAACTATGGAATGCAAAACCCAGAGCGCCTCTTTTGCTGGAGGGCCAGAGGGTTGTTGCTTAAGCTCTTCTATATAGCCCATTAATTCTGCCACTTACACAAATTTCATACATCATTTTCTTCCAAACATAAAGGAGATGCCAAACAAGTTGATGTCAGTAATTCCTAAAAACTAAAAACATTTTAAGTTGACAACAGAATCTGTAAATTTCCTCACCTTTAAATAGAGTAGTTGTATATCTTGTTTTATCTGAAACAGTCCTGATTTATACTTGTTGCTGTGAACAGTGCCCCCTTATGGTCTCAAAAGTGCCCTAGTTTGGATAGCTATACACTTTACTTTTAAAACATATTCCCTATTTCTTTTGCAGACTTAGAAAAAACCGATTTTTTTTTCCACTTGAGATCTAGCATATTTCTAGAAATTAAAATCATGAGTTAAGCATGTTAAATTTTTTTCTCTAGCCTATGGATTGTAATTTGCAAAACACTTTATTGTAATGAAGTTGGCTTTTGTCATACTTAGCACTGCTTTTTATGGTACACTATTCTTGAGTCTGTGTTTGAGAAATCTGGTAGTTAACGAAAAGATACTGAAAACAGAACATTTTTATGTGCAAAAGTTTTCTACTTTTCTATCTTTCTGCTTATAGATTCATTTTTGTCTTTGATATGCTATTTGAATTCAAAGGTTGGATTTTCCTTTAGTCTAATCATATATACAGAAGTCTTTTTTTCAGGAAGCTTACTTTTCCTCCCAGTATTGTACATATATTTTATTCATTTTATGTGGCTAGTATTGTCTTTCAGTTGTCATTCAGTAGGTATAGCAGCAAACTAGTTTTCAATTATGTAAAAAGAAAAAATGCTTACATGTTGAATATGAAATTTCTTAATTCATGTATCAGTATAATTAGGACAAAATAAAATCCTAGAGCTATCATTGTTGTTCCCTGAAAGTGCGTGTGTAAGTGTACATGGCTCTTTCCTGCCTGTCCTGACCATAGTGCCTTTGTATTCATTGATTACTCAACAAAGCATGAAATATTTGTTAGAAGGTGAGACAAATTGTTTGTTTTTTCTTTAGCAAGTTTTTCTGTCTCTACTTCATTACTGCAAAGTTTTATCTAGTTAGTACAGGAGGTTTTGAATTTCTGTATGTCAGAAGATCTGCCTAGTAGCATTTGCTAAGAAATAGCATTTGTGGTTCTTCAAACTTTGTTCAGAAGGCTATGTCTAGACTCTGACATGGGAACATGTTATATTTTTCTTTAGGTTCATTGGGAAGATAGAATAATTTTTAGGTTTTGCATACAATAAATGAAATAAATATTTTCTGTTGGCCATACTCAAGAAGAAAGGGTACAGTATCACTGGTTAGCTGAGGCCCTAGTTTCTTTTCATTCTGTGTTGCGGCTGATCTGTAGACTGCAGAGTGGGTATCTCAGCTGCATGTTAAACATGCTAGGCACTTTTTTGTTTTCCCCTTTCTTGGTTTCTTCTTACACCCATTGCGTGTGTCAGTAGCGGCATCTGCCTAAAATGTTGAAAAGGGGAGCTTTCACAACTGGTGGTTTAAGCTGTGTGCTTTTCTGCCATTAGTGCTTGCTAGCTGATCAAGCTCAGGAGGGAAGCCAAACTTATTTTGATAAATTGTATCTTTATTAAATAGTTTCCATATTTGAAGATAATCTTCAACTGGAAAAGAAAATGAATGATGTAGCAATATTTAAATTATTTTTAGAGGATTAACCCCAGAATGTTGTATCTGATATTGTTGAAGGAAAGATGCACAAGTCTTATTTCAAATTAATGAACTTTGAAGCTTTGTTTCCATCTTATCCTAATAGTCTATTTTGAAGTCCTGAGGGGAGGATGAGTGGAAGAAAAGGCAGTGGCAATGATCCTGCTCTCAGTATGCGCAAGATAGAGTAGCCACTAGCTTCACTACGAACAGATTCTTCCTGAGGGGACAGAAAAACAAAAGGCACTCGTGGCTTGGCAGGTCTTTTCAGGATCCTTTAAAATTTCGTAAGGTTTTATAAAACTATAACAGAGTTAAGAGCTGGAACCTGTGTCACCATCACCTGATTCCAGTGTCCCCAGCAGTAAATGCATTGCACTAATGTCTTCTTGAAATGAACAGTGAAATGATTTCAGAACAACTTTGAAATATATGTATACCTGAAATAGAGCAAAGTTGCAAAGACTAAAAATAGAAAAGAGTACAAGGCCACAGTGAGCTATCAGAAACACTTAATTTTTTCTTAGGTATTTTACAAAAATAAAAGAGTGAGGGATTATGCAATAATGGTGCTTAGAAAAGACTTCAGTATGACATTCCTTCTAAATTGATCCAAAAAGATAATAGAAACACTCATTTATATCTTTGTAAGTTGACTTAGCTTTCTTTTCCTCTTTCTTAATGCTGTCTTTTGTGTTATTTCTTACTCCAGTCACATTTTTTACCCTGTTTGTATATATGTATAATATTTATTTTCTGATTTATTAGGACATTTGCATGATGCTATATATAACAAATTATAGTCAGCCTCTTGGCTGGGATTTGTAGGTTGGTTATGATATTACTCTTCTGTTAGTTTTTCCTTCCAAACTGTCCCTCTCCTTTCATCCTATTTATTAAAAGCACTACTGCACACTAGATTGTTCAAGCCAGAAAATCAGGGGTGTCGATTTATGTCTCTTACAGTCCCCTCTTTTTTAACAGGCTTCCTCCTTGCTTCCACACTTGCCTCCAGCTATAATTCACTCACACATAGTATAAAAGTGATTTTCCACAATTGTTTATCAGGCCACCTTACTAACCTGCTTAATAAGACCCTGACTTCTTTCCACATGCACTGTAGAAGCATTGTGATTTTGTGGTTTATCTCTGGAATGAGTTTGCCTGGGTTCATATTCTAGTCCCATCACTTATTAGTTGCATGATTTTTAACAAGTTATATTTACTCTGTGTCTCTGTATTTTCATGTGTAAAATAGGGATAATAATAGTAACAGTTTTTTTACAGTTATGGTAAGAGCTAACTAAGTTAACACTTGTGGTGTCCTTAGCGTATAGTAAGCACTAGTAAAGGTTAGTCACCGTTGTTATCATTATCTTGATTATTACAACCATCCAGATCACTTGAGTATTTTCACTCTGTGGCTCCCCTCAGAATAATTTTTTCATAATGATCTTCAGTTGCAGAGAGAAAGGTTAAATGAAGCCATGTGTACTTTATTGAAGAAGACAGGAACATGTATAATTTTTAAATATTTCTAAATAATGAAAGTAAAACAAGTCCTAGTGCTTAAACTAGTGCTTAAAGAGGTTTTCACTATGAGACTGGATTATCACCTGTAAGTAAAGAAGGAAGGGTGGAAAATATTTCTCTCTCTCTCTCTCTCTCTGTGTGTGTGTGTGTGTGTGTGTGTGTGTGTGTGTGTGTGTGTGTGTGTGTTTTGAGACGGTCTCTGTTGCCCAGGCTGGAGTGCAGTGGTGTGATCACAGCTATCTGCAGCCTTGAGTTCCGGGAGTCAGGCAATCCTTTTCCTTCAGCCTCCCAAGTAGCTGGGGCAACAAGCGTGCACTGCACGCCTGACTAATTCTTACTTTAAAAAAAAGTATATATATATGGATATAGATATACATGGGGTCTTGCTGTGTTGCCCAGGCTGGTCTCAAACTCCTGGCTTCCAATGAGTCTCCTGTCTCAGCCTCCCAAAGTGCTGAGATTGCAGGTGTACGCCAGTGCACCTGGTCAGAGGAGGGTATCTGAATAGAGAAGAGGTTTCAGGCCTATTTCAGAGGGTGAGAAAAATCATAGACCAGGGACGTATAATAGGATTGCTTCAGGGTGTTGAGGTCCTAGATTTAATAAGGTTAGCTGTTCTGCAGCAGTGTTCAATGATGTTGGCAAGGAATACTTACTTTAATCTTGTCTTGGGCTAACCAACCGTAGGGGCAAAGTTAGGATTGGAAACTTTTTCAGCACAAATCAGATAAAATTATAGAGTGGGTAGGATCCTCTAAATGAAATACTTATGAAAAAGATAATTACTAGATGATTCAGTGGTTTAAATAATTAAAATAACGAGATTCAGATTTTGTTTTATATTTTATTTTTTATATATGTGGAAATCTTACACTCATTTGATTTCTTTGCCACATGGTGACATCATTGCATGAGTTTATATATTTGGATTGTATGTCAAACGCCTTTTCAGAACACATATATTCTTTGAAATTTATAAAGCCTATCATTTACATTCTAGAATCTGGAAGGTAGCTCGTTCTTAATCTTTAGAGTGTAAAATTCTTAATAATTGTAATCCAGTTTCAGCACATTTTGGCCAAGTTCTCATCTGTCTTCTCACCCCCACAGAGCTCCTTTTGAAGTCATTGGAGCTCCCTGTGCTGAGCATTTCATGGGGGTGAACAGCAAGGTGAGAGTTTGGGACCAGTAAATTAAATAAGTATTATTTTAAATGCAGTTGCTTTATCCATCAGAATAAGAATTTATTTCTAAATGCATAATTGAATAGGACACTAGATGGCAGCATTTATCCTTTCCATTTTTATCTTCACCCAACCTCTTATTTCCAAAAATCTCTTCAGTGTTGTTTACATTATAAAATGAATATGGTCAGATGATTTTAAGGTGTTTGAGATGTATATTACCGACACAGCCTTGTTTGGGAATTAATTAGCTATGTATTTTTGCAGAGGGAGGAACTTTTTATGCAATTTATGTGTAATTAGGGATTTATGGTTTTGTCTAAGTTGAAGAAAATTTCTAAAGACAGTATGTTAAAGAGCTTTAAAAGGACATTTTTACTAATGCATACTTGATATTACCTGCACTTATGATAAACAGATAAAATATTGAAAGCCTGGTGGTACCAGTAAGCATTCAAGGCTTGAACAGAGGGACTTTGAATAATATAACTAGTCCACCTGGTTGTGTAAACAGAGACTTGTTTACTTTGTTATCCAGAGTTTGATACGGCAGTTCAAGTTCAGCAATCATAAATATTTCTGTTAGCTTGCAAAGGGGAAGTTTCTGTGAATCATATTGTATCTGATACTGACATTTAGGAATTCCTAAATAGAAATTAAAATTTTGGCCTCTGTGATACTTGGTAATAGGCTCAGTATTAAGTTAACACCTAATTCATGATGAAATTTATAAGTAGATTATTAGTATATGACTATTTGGCCAGGAAGTTGACCTTTAGGATCCCATCAAACTCTCAATATTTTTGAAAATCAAAAATAAAGCCAGAAATTTCCCTGGTTACATTGAAAGATTTAGCATAAGATTTGAGTTGTTATAGATGAAGTCACAGAATAGCTAATTTTTAAAATAGATTTTTCACTAAAACTCAGTTTCTAGCTTTTTATTAAAAAATAATTTTATGCAAACATAACTTTCTGATTCATCATAACATTTGGGCGGTATTCTGGTTTCTTTCTGTAAATTATTATTTTGATTACATTAAAAGGTGCTTGTTTTTGTTTTTGTTTTTTTAACAGGTTATTCTTGGACATTACAACTGGCTATCCTATGAAGATGTCTTCGTTCAAGCCTTTAATTTTGGAAGTGGCTTACAGAAATTGGGTCAGAAACCAAAGACCAACATCGCCATCTTCTGTGAGACCAGGGCTGAGTGGATGATTGCTGCACAGGCGTGTTTTATGTATAATTTTCAGCGTATGTAGACTTTCTTAACTTCTGGAAGAACGGACTTACAGATATTTATTGAAATACTTTACTCTGACTAGGTTAAAATTCTGATGTTAATTTTCAGCTAGTGTCCAGTTAGTGGAGAACTCTGCTATGACTTGGAATTTGTGGTTTATACCAATCAATGTTGCAGTGAGGCTTGAACCTCTTTAAATAGTGAGACTTTCAGTGTCTTGAGAACTAGACCTATACTTAGGGGCCGTTGTTCCAATACCATTGGTCAGGAATCCTCTTTAGAAGTTACTGTCATTTTGTTATATCACCTCTATCAGTAACAACAGTTGACTTCCGAGGCACTTCCATACTGAAACATGGTGAATTTCAAGGTGCTAGGGTAGACAATAGAGAGTTTTCGTATTGTAGCTATTTGAGTGGTAAGTGTGGTGGCTCAGTCTGTGAGATAGTTCTGGAAGCGTAAGTTCAGAGGTGTTGGTGCCAAAATGTGACAGTAGTTTGTGGATGTTTAGTCTCATCCTTCAGGTGAAACAATACACTTTTACCAGATTTCTTGCTGTGAATTTCCCCACTTTTTCTTTTAAACAAATATTCCATTTTTGTTTTCACAGGTTTAGATTTACATTGTTTGTTTTGAGGAGCTTTAAAAGAATTATTTTCAAAATCATTTTGTGTATCTTTTTTTAGTTAGGCAGAAAGAAAATAAAGATGTATATTATTCATGTTATATGGTTTCAGCATTTCTGAGAATGTTTGTCTTTAGATATTTTGCTTGAGAATAAGCGGTACTGCCACTTGTTTGTGCTCTTTTCTTGACGTACACCATAAATCTGACATTCAGTGTGTCACCTTGTTTGTATGTGTTCTTTTTCACATTATAGAACCGAGTGGTCAACAATTAAGATTTTGAAGTTTTAGAAGTCAGTTATAATTCCTTCACAATGTGGTAGTCCCAGAGTAACATCTATAAGTGAAACAAAATAAAAATTAAAATATCTCCATCTTTAAAAATTGGAAATCTTGGGGTATTTAGGGGAGGGTGAGTAGGTATAATGTTGATTAGTATAGTAAGATAGATAACTTTTAAAAACGTAACACTTACAGACTATGAGTTTAACAGGTCAGAGCTCTGAATGCTTTTATTCATCTCCACTTTCAGAGACTTTACATTTGTAATTAAATTTTGAATATTTGACTCCTTGCATCTTTTCCTTTTAGTTGTTACATTATATGCTACTCTAGGAGGTCCAGCCATTGTTCATGGATTAAATGAAACAGAGGTGACCAACATCATTACTAGTAAAGAACTCTTACAAACAAAGTTGAAGGTGAGGACTCTAGTTACTTTCTGTCTGATACTTTAGAATTTTCAGTGTCATGAGCCCTATTATTGATACTTATTTCTTTTATGACTTTTAAATCTTTCATCTTTGTGGACTTTTATGAATATCATACTTTATTTTTTCTTTAGAAAATAAAAAAGTAGATTTTGTATCTATTCATGTATAAGTATCCAGGTTTATAAATTGTTAATATGCCTATGTCTAAATTGAAGGAATTACGACTATTATTTCTTTTAATGTGTTTATCTGTTTTCTAGTCTACTTCTAATAAATTTGTAATTTTGAAGGGTTATATTTTAAACTGGTAATTTTTATTTTACCTCTGAAGCACTAAGTAATTAGAAGTTTTCAGAATTTTTTGAAAGTTAAAAAGGGAGACTTTTAATGAAATTACAGTAAAAAGAGGTTTCTTTGGTCTCTAGACAGCTCCCAGAAATATCTGGGATATTCTTTTCTTTTTGAACAAGTTTACATGTGAATGTTCTCCTCCTTCCCTCTCTATATTTTTATGTAGTCTCTTGGAAATAACGAGGGGCTTCTGGTTTCTCTACAGTTCAGGCAGCCTGTGTTTACATGCCTATTTTGTAAGGCAGTACCCTTCTTGATGAGGGTTTTGCCAAAGACCAGGGGTATACACAGTGAATCTAATGCTATAAAATAATAATTTAAATTCAGACCAATACTTACCCATCTGTAAAAAGTGATATTATGTCAGTGCACCCTTTCTTCTTACTTTTTTTGAGGTAAGAAAGTACTTAACAATTCACTGAATATGGTAAACTACTTATGTCCTGAATTATTCACTACATTGCTTGAAAAATAATGAACATGAAGAATGTTGGTGTATTTCTAGGACATAGTTTCTTTGGTCCCACGCCTGCGGCACATCATCACTGTTGATGGCAAGCCACCAACCTGGTCCGAGTTCCCCAAGGGCGTCATTGTGCATACTATGGCTGCAGTACAGGCCCTGGGAGCCAAGGCCAGCATGGGTATGTTCCACTTTTCTCATTCCTTACCTGTGCTTTCTGGCAGCCACATTCTCTAGAATTATGCCAGAGGTTTGCTCCTGAGGTTAGCTCAAATCACATATCAGTTTTCTGCTATCAGTTGGGAAAGCAGATCCCTCTAGGTATACTTTTATCTAGTCTTGAAAGAAAGTTTTAAGGAAAAATATAAACATTAATTATTAATGTTTTAAAAGTAGTAGTTTGAAATTTAAAATATTTTACATTATTCAATTTTTATTTCCTTTACATGATAGTTTTTGATGGGTTAAAGTTTATAAATAATGCCTTTAAGCTTATCCTATGTGAATTACCTGTGAGTGGTATTAACAGAGTGGCTAAATCTGGAGGCCTCCTTTTATTCCCTGCTCCAGCTCGTCCCTTTCCTGAGGCGACAGCCTTATCCTCCGACTGGCACACCTGGGCATGGTGACTCCAGAAGTTCCTACTCTGAAAATAGTGTCAGAAAATGTTAGCTAGTATACTAGTGTTTAGAGATACTGCCAAAGCTGCTGGGATGCTGGGACTGCATTTCCTCTGTAGTTGGAAACATAGTAATTCATTAGATAAAAGCATTCACTCAGCTCAAATTTTAGGCACCCTGAATTTTAGTGGTGGCACATTTAGATGCAGATATGTTGTGGACAGTGGTGTGTGCAAGTCTAGTACTCTAGTTATGACTTAGATTTGGAAGCTAGAAGCACTCCGGTTTTAATTATAGCTGTGGGAGTAGGGGGTGAGGTCACCCACAGGGAGTGGTGGCTTCAGAGGTTACCAAGGACTAGTGAGAGGGGAAAGAAGAACATACTAGTAGTGTGTGGTTCCTGGAAGCCAAGGGAAAGGAGATCTTGGTGAGTCGTGAGCAAGATCAGGGCTGCATGCAGAAGTCAGATGACACAGGATTGTCGCTTCCAAGGAGTGGAGGTGTGGGAGAAGGGTGCTAGGGTGCAGTGGGTTGAAGGAGTGAAGGGCTAATTTGGAAGTAAAGAACTTCCAGGCGTAAACATTATTTAAGAATTATATCTTGACTGACAGGAGAGGAAGTGTATTTTTTTGGGAATACGTTTAAATAATTTTTTCACACTCATTTAGAAGTCCACATGTAGAGTAGTTCTGGGAGTAGTTCAGACAGACCAGCGATGCCAACCATGACCTATTTTCCTTTGTTCTTCTGCTGTGCCACTTCTATAGCTTGTTGGCTGTTGTCCTTAGGCTTGGAGTCTTCTGATTTCAAATGGTTCACATTGTCTTTTAATGCAGGACTCTGAGTATAACCAGGTTAGTCACCACTGTGAAGGAGTGAATGGTTTTTAACAAACCCCTAGATACTGTAGACCAACCTACCCTTATTTCTTAGTTGAATTACTGGGATAATCTTGTCTCCCTGATTGCTTTTTCCTCTTTCTAAAGTTAGCCACACAGCAGCCAAAGTGATATAAGAACATGCTTCTGTTCAAAACAACATTGTTTTACATCCAGAACAAAGTCCAAAGTTCTTCCCATGGCCTTTGAAGTCCTATGTGTGGTCCCTGGTAGCCACTTTACCATCATTTCCTGCCACTCTTCCTCTTGCTCACTCTGTTCCAGCCACACTCCTTGCTGGTCTTTTTATGTACTGAGCCCATTCCCACCTTTGGATCTTTGCATTTCCTTCTAATTAGAACACTCCTCTCCCAGTTCCAGGGTTTTCATGGCTCCCTTCCTTACTTTATTCAGGCCTTTGCTAAAATAACAAGTCTACAGAGATGTTTTCCCAGACTTTTCCATCAAAATAGCATCTCTTGTCGTCCTTCTCACCTTGTCTTGCTTCAGTTTTCTCCATAGGTTAATCTGTTTGTATATCCCAATAGAATAGATCTTCCTACGTTCAATGTCCCTGACATTCAGGGACTTGATCTATTTTGTTGATCTCAGTGTAATTAATGTTTGTTGAATTGAGTTAAATTAATTTGATAGGGCTGTTTATTTGATTGAATTGATTATGGAAAGAAATTGCTGAAACAGCTGAATCTCATAAAAGTATATGTGCCTGTGTTTTGTTTTCATTGCAGAAAACCAACCTCATAGCAAACCGTTGCCTTCAGATATCGCAGTAATCATGTACACAAGTGGATCCACAGGACTTCCAAAGGGAGTCATGATCTCGCATAGTAACATCATTGCTGGTATAACTGGGATGGCAGAAAGGATTCCAGAACTGGGGTATGTCATTGTAGAGTAACATCGAGTAGTTAAGTATTTAGGACTGTTATAATGTTAGCATTTGTGTCATTTTATTAATATATCATTAAATTAGTCCTTCAGAGTCTGTTTATAGTAGGCATTTCTGCAAAAAATAAAAAAGGGCATTAAAATGATTGGCAAAATAGTTATAGTGAGGTTTAAAATATATAGATATTTATGTTTTAAAAAGTACAGAAGTTTTTATAGTTGTGAATCTTTTAAATTATGTTAATCAGCCTGTATTATTGCCTCTGTAGTTGTTTTTATATCTAAATACAGTTCAGGTGAACAGGTAATCTGCCCAGTAAGTATTTGTTGAGCTTCAGTATTCAGCCTCTGATTTTTCTTATTAATACAGATTCCAGTGGTAGCAACGAAAGTTAGAGTAGAGCAGGAAAGAGACTGATGGAGAAAACCAGATGGAAGTTTGAGGGACTGTCAAGCAAACATTGCCAGAGATGCAGTCAGTATTCTCATGCCCAATAGGGTACAGTGATTGGATATTTTTAATGGTTTTAGGCACAGAAATTACAAGCATACATGCACACACATGCAATTGCTATGGGATTGAACTTGGGGATAGAGGAATTTCTCTTACGTATGCATACATTTTTGAAAAAATTAAATGCAACAATTTTCTTACAGGTTTGCCTCAGTTGCCTTCTACATTTTGGGTGTGGAGGCAGCTCTCGAAGCATATACACGTATATACACACACATTTTCTATATATTACTATCTAATTTATTATATAATCCAATTCCCAGAACAAGCATCTCATCTGTAAAATTTCTGGCTGACAGTTGTGGGTTCTCCTCTTCTGGTTGGCAGCCCATTAGATGTAAAGACCATTTCCTCCTTGGATGATTTTTTTCTGTTCTTCAGAAGAACCCTATGTTGTTATTTGTTTAAGCCGCTGTGTCTTCTGTCTCAGTACTTTGCTTCAGCAGTGCTTATAATTCCTGAGTGCTTTTAAGTAGGACTGGAAACAGCACTCCTTCCTTCCACCTCCTCACTTTTACATTGAGCTGTAATTCTTTTTCCCTAACATCCACAGCGTCTGTCTGTCTCTGTCTCTCTGTCTCTCTCTCTCTTACAAACACACACACACTTGACCAGTAAATGAATGCCCCAGGGCCCTTCCATGTGCCTTCAAGCTTGCTCCCATTGCTCCCTTCAAGCCTGCTCCCTTTTGGCAGAGACAGAACCTGACCTTTGTTTCTGCTGTCTCCCTTTTCTTTTAGAGAGGAAGATGTCTACATTGGATATTTGCCTCTGGCCCATGTTCTAGAATTAAGTGCTGAGCTCGTCTGTCTTTCTCATGGATGCCGCATTGGCTACTCTTCACCACAGACTCTAGCAGATCAGGTCAGTTAAATGTCTGCAACTTGAAATACTAAAAAATTATAATTAATTTTAATACTTGTTTTTAGTCAGTATGACACTATAAGAATGATGGTCCATTTTAAAAATGAGCTTTAGCCTCTTAAGTGCTTCTTAGACTATAAGTACAGTAAAATAACTTCTAATATGCTTTTTGATCTAAGAATACCATTGAATTTTAAAAATAAGGATCACTTTATATGGATCACTTTTTCCTCTCTCTTTTATAGTCTTCAAAAATTAAAAAAGGAAGCAAAGGGGATACATCCATGTTGAAACCAACACTGATGGCAGCAGTTCCGGTAAGAAGTGACTCTTATTTAATATTTTGTATTAAAGAAGTATCACCCACCACAAAGCATTAGTGCTAGTGAAAATATGTTGTTGACAAGGTAGTTTATGTAGGATTTATTCCTTATTGATTATGGGTATTGCCTTAGGCACTACAGGATTTCTTCAGTCTTGCTTTAGCTTTTTTTCTTATTTACTAAGCACTAAATTTCAGCTTCTATATGAAATTATCAGCTCCTTTCCCTAAATACCTTCTTGTTAAAATAAAAATTATTTTCATGATACCTGTTTGTGAATTCATTGATACTTGAAGTGTCTTGGGAGATAGGAGGGAAAGTGTGAGATTACCTCCTTCTGAGCAAGTTGTATAGTTATCTCCTGAGTCCTCAGGGAAGTCTGGCCTAAACACCAAACAAAGTGACAGAGAAGCCAGTGCAACTTTGAATGACTCAAGAGGGGCTGACATAATACAGAGGCCTGGGAATAAGCCAAGGGAAATGGGACAGCAGTGGTTTTCTGACTCTTCATTACATAGGCTGAGTTTGTTTGGAAATGATGGAATTATTGTCGGATACCTAAATTAGGCTTACGTCAAGAATAATTACATAGCTATTTCAAAGTGCAATATAAATAATCAGTAGTTTTGTTGTTTCTATAATTATAGTTTCTTAACTAGTATCCTACTTAGTTCACTTAAAAATGACATAATTTAAAATTATGGAGGAAACATTATATTAAGTCATTAAAGTATACTTCACATTAATGGACCTAGCAAACAAAATGCAGTGCAGACAAAGAAAACTTCCTGGTGCAATATTGAGACAAATAGCCAAACAAAAACCCCAAAACATCCTGTGGTCCTTTTGAGCGCAAAGAATGTGGTACTGTATGTTTTTATAAGATAAAGTTAGGAAATTTTTAAAATCATTTCAGTTGGTTCATTTATTTCATGAGTACGTTTTGGTTCAGAATCAGTAAGATAAGCAAAGAAATATAAAGAATTATTAATAGTTAATAATAAATAATAATTAATAAAAGCCCTAAGGCTTTTCTTTTTTCTTACAATTTATATGAGTATCTCAGTATATTTCTGCATTTAGAAATTATTTTTGTAGAAACTTTATTTTTAAACTAATTGTGGTTCTGTTTCAAAATTTGATCTTGATAGGATACATCTTTTTGAAAAATTCAAAAAAATTTTTTTCTTCTTGCTGAAGCACATCCACAGTTGAAGAATACATCTTTTAAAATTCCTTAATATTACTAGAAATATTAACCTGATGCTAAGATTTGAATATGTAAGGCAGCTGTTACCATCATTAACTATGTTAAACTCATTTTTATACATTTAGGAAATCATGGATCGGATCTACAAAAATGTCATGAATAAAGTGAATGAAATGAGTAGTTTTCAACGCAATCTATTTATTCTGGCCTATAATTACAAAATGGAACAGATTTCAAAAGGACGTAGTACTCCACTGTGCAATAGGTAAGTAAAGACTCTCTATCTCCCTCTTTCTTTCCTTGATAATTTAATCATTTAGTTCACATTAATAGCCCAATTAATTGAGATAGTTATAAGAAATACATTTAGTTCATAGAGTCAAGGGAACTCTTTTAAAAAATTCCATCTTGGCTGGGCACAGTGACTCACGCCTGTAATCCCAGCATTTGGGAGGCCGAGGCAGGAGATCACCTGAGGCCAGGAATTAGAGACCAGCCTGGCCAACATGGCAAAACCCCATCTCTACTAAAAATACAAAATGTAGCCGGGCTTGGTGGCATGCACCTGTAGTCTCAGCTGTTAAGGATGCTGATGCAGGAGAGTCACTTGAACCCAGGAGGCAGAAGTTGCAGTGAGACGAGATCACGCCACTGCACTCCAGCCTGGGCGACAGAGCGAGACTGTTGTCTCAAAAAATAAAAAATCCATCCTGACATGGGAGGATTGCTTGAGGCCAGGAGTTCAAGACCAGCCTGGGTAACATAGCAAGACTCCCACTCTGCTTAGTTGGGCATAGTGTCACATACCTGTAATCCCAGCTACTTCAGGACTGAAGTGGGAGGATCGTTTGGGCCTGCGAACGATAACCACTCCACCCTGAGTGAGAGTGAGACTCTGTCTCTTTAAAAAAAAACCAGCCTGTATAACAATATGGACAGTTTTACAAAACCTTTAGTGTCATTAAAAGCTTGTTTTCATTTAAGATTTTGCTATTCGTGTGTTTATATTTTCTGTGAACACTTAGGTAGTTTTAATTATTTTGAGAAGTCACTTCTTTTTTGCTTTTATATTTATTTCAGTATGAATATAATTAAATGCTTGTGTTTAAAGCTTTAAATGATCAGTTTTATTCCAACTTGTATTTTTATAGTATTAATAGAGTACATAGATTTATGAGTTTATCATAAAATAGTTTAGAAGTTAGAAAATGGAAATATATGACAGTCAAAGTATTTTTATGGGAATATTAAGATGTAGTTTTCAGGTGCTTCACATAATTTAGAGCTTTGTAAGTTGGATAACTGATGTAATCCTGCCTTACGTTAGTTATTTCTTTAGTGAGTTATAAAGTTGGCCCTCTGTTTCCACAGGTTCCACATCTTTAGATTCAACCAACCATGAATCAAAAATATTCTGGGGAAAAAAACAATAAAATATGACACTGTTATAAAGTATAACAACAATGAAAAAGACAATACAGTATAACAACTATTTACATAGAATTTATATTGTATTAGATATTATAATTAATCTAGAGATTTAAAATATTTTGAAGGCTGTGTGTAAGCTTCATGCAAATACTATGCCATACTATCCAATTTTATATAAGGGACTTATGCATCTGAGGATTTTGGTATCCAGAGGACTGGATGCCAAGGGGTAACTGTAAAAGCCGATTTGAAAAATCTGTTAATACCATTTTTTAAAAAATGGGTTGCCATGTAGTATTTACCTTTTTAAAAGGTTGTTTGTTTTGTTTTTTTAAGTACTACCTCTCCTTTTTGATCAAAGCAATCTTTTCATTAGTGTATTTTCAGAAACATCAATTAGATGTTTAACTTTGTTTCTTTTTTTTAATACCTCACAGATAATTTAATAGATTATTTTTAACAATAAACATTTAAAAGCTTGAATTAGTGAAACTTTGAAAACATTGTCGTGTGCAAATAATACACATTTCTAATAAAGCAAATTAAAGCAAAAATTATTTTGATTTTAATATATTTTATAAAGATGATAGGATTGTTCAGTATTAATATAGTATATAATGATACGTATGTAAATAATCAATAAAACTGGCCATAAGCAAAGGTTTTCCTGTCACTATACAAAACTAAACCTGACAATTCAAATTCAAATATTACTTGAAAAGCTCTTAAGAGGAAATTATAAATTTTTTCCTTGTTGAACTTCAAAAAATTATTTGGGGCTCAAGAGAATCTCCAAATTGGCTGTGTGACTTTGGATAAGTAACTTAATCTCAAAATCTCTCATATGAAAACTGGGGAATTAGCTTAAGTGATTTGGAAAATCCCATTCAGTTTTAAAATCCTGTGGTTCTCTAATTTTTTTCTTTAGCTTTGTTTTCCAGAAAGTTCGAAGCTTGCTAGGGGGAAATATTCGTCTCCTGTTGTGTGGTGGCGCTCCACTTTCTGCAGCCACACAGCGATTCATGAACATCTGTTTCTGCTGTCCTGTTGGTCAGGGATATGGACTCACTGAATCTGCTGGGGCCGGAACAATTACAGAAGGTAGTATTCTCCATGGTCAGAGACTGGGGTGTGATGCCAGGCAGCTTTTGGAGGTAGTATTGGGATGTTTTCTGCAAATATATAGGAGAAGAGTAGAAAGGTGTTTGTTAGGCAGAATAATGGTAATTTCCAAGTACTATAATACTGATACCAATTTTTAGAATGCATTAGTTGCATCTAGACTCAATAATTCATCTAGAGAAGTTTTTATATTAAATTATGATATGTAATATTAAAAACCACTTAGCATTCTGGAAAGAAACTTTAGTAACAAACATACTGTTTTGTGTACATTTATTTTCTCTCATCAGTTATTTCTTTTTATGTAGAAAAAATAAGATGTTTTTGTTTAGTTGTGTAGGTAAGTATATTAAGGCTCAGGTTCAGAAATGCTTATGAGAATTTCTGGGAGTGTTAGAGAGGAATTAGGTTCAGGTCTGGGGAATACTATTACCAGAGTTTATCACAGGGATGTGGTTGAGAAGGGAATCTACCACCTAATTAGCAGTTCTGAGATGAATTATGTAGGACCTCACGTGTCCCATTTATGGGAGAAAGTTATTTTGCTTTCCAGTACAAGATAAATTTATGCTTCTACTTTGTATTTGCTATATACTGATAGATATGAAACCTCATAACCGATTTTTCCTTATTTATTTTGACTGCCTCTGTGTAGCATTTTCATGCATTACTTCATTTTTCAGTTTTTCAATGTTCTTTGTGTTTTATATATTTTTGGAAGCTACTTCTAAGTCAGTCATGTTAGAAATAAACAATCTTAAATACATGCATGCAGGGTTTCTTTCTTCTGAGGATACTTAATTTCAAATGGAATCATTAATCAGTAATAGTTTATGTTGTAAATAAAAGCCTTTAAAGTGTTAAATATCAGCCTTTCATTTCTGATCTTTGATCTTCGAAGAGGAAACATAATGCAATAGTAATTCATAATAGTGGAGGGTTCTTTCCTCACATCCTTGAAAGCTACCAGTTTTATTCTTCAGCCTGGCCCTTGAGCTATTACTGTATTAATTTTAAATAGGGTGTGATAGCATAAACTGATGGAAGCCTGCAGAGATCTCATTCTGAAATGGTGATAATTACATGGGAAAAGATTAGAGAAGTGTTTTGTACTGCACGTCTATGAGTCCTAATAAAAAAGTAGAATAGATGTAAACCATTATGTTCATCATCCTTTAAGACAGGGACTACAAACTCATGAACCAGGCAGCTACCTATTTAAATGAGTCAAGTGGGCCCTGATGTAAGACAATGTAATGGGTAAGGATTGATTCTGGGGCAACAGGAGCAGGCATGCGCTGTCTAACAGAGTCCGTCAGTCCTTGCTGTACCTGAAATGTGGGCCCATTGTTGTTGGCGATTCTATACTTACATGTATTTTCTGATTTTTAAGAATGGCAATAACTGTTTGTTTAAAAACAAACAAACAAAAAAAACCCTTGTAGGCCAAAAAATATGACTATGCAGGCCTCACAGCCTGTGGTTCACCAATATGTGATTTCTGCTTTTAAGGATTCTCTGGGAATATCTCAGCTTTGGGATAAATCATCATTTTTGGTAATTTAGAAAAATGAAGCAATTTATTAACTACTGTTCTCAAATACTTTTTTTTTTTCCATTTAATTTCTAGTGTGGGACTATAATACTGGCAGAGTGGGAGCACCATTAGTTTGCTGTGAAATCAAATTAAAAAACTGGGAGGAAGGTAATAAACTATTTTAACCACGGAGTATTAGTTTTTAAAGTATTAAACTTTAAAATTAGAATCACTTTAAAATTAGTGCTTCACTTTCTTCCTTTAGAATGTAAACACCCATAAATGCTCAAACACCCATAAATGCTCATTGTTATCCTTTGTAATAGATGTATTTTATCTTGAACTATATGAATGCGTTTATTTTGTTTTGTCAAAGATGTTTCTGAAGAACTATAATTGTTTTTATTTTACTTATTATATAGATGCAAATAGAATTGTGGCAAAAGCTTGAGAAATGTACTAGTAAGTGAATAATAAATTAGGAGTGATCCTAACTTTATCTTGCAGAAGTAAAATTATAAAATGTATTTTATGAAATTGTGGGGATTTTACATGATTTTTTTCCTTTCTTTTTTTCTGAGGGGTTCAACCTGGCATTATCAGAAGGAAATTTTCACTGTAATTCCATAAAAGTCTGTAGCTAATGCCATTTAAAATAATGGTCATTTAAAAATTTTATTTGATCCTGTTAAAATATACAAATTATCTGTGTTTTATTGGGATGCACCTTTCCTCTACACCAAGTAAAGATAAAGATTCTGGCCAGGCGTGGTGGCTCACACCTGTAATCCTAGCACTTTGGGAGGCCACGGCGGGCAGATCACCAGGTCAGGAGTTCGAGACCAGCCTGGCCAACATGGTGAAACTCCATCTCTACTAAAAATACAAAAATTAGCTGGGCGTGGTGGCACTTGCCAATAATCGCAGCTACTCTGAAGGCTGAGGCAGGAGAATCACTGGAACCTGGGATGGAGGTTGCAGTGAGCCAAGATCACACCATTGCACTCCAGCTTGGGTGACAGAGTGAGACTATAAATAAATAAATAAATAATCTAAGGCTTGGATGTCATTTTTTAAGCTATCTTTAGCAAAATTAGTGAAAATATTTAACAGATTTAAGATTAGAATCATTTTGAAATTATCTGTAAGAATAAAATCTTAATATGTAGTAACTCAATCTTTTTCTTTTCTTTTTTTTGAGAGGGAGTTTCACTCTTGTTGTCCAGGCTGGAGTGGAATGTCATGGTGTCAGCTCGATGCAGCCTCTCCCTCCCAGGTTCAAGCGATTATCCTGTCTTAGCCTCTTGAGTAGCTGGGATTACAGGCACCTGCCACCACATCCAGCTAATTTTTTATTTTTGGTAAAGACTAGGTTTCACCATACTGGCCAGGCTGGTCTCGAACTCCTGACCTTAGGTGATCCACACTCCTCAGCCTCCCAAAGTGCTGAGATTACAGATGTGAGCCACCGCGCCCGGCAGTAACTCAGTCTTATATAGGGATTTATTCTATTAGGGTTGCATGACTTAATATTTCTATCAGTTTATCAGTATGATATTTAAGACCTTGCAGAATCTTTCAGATAGTTTATCTCTGTTGTATGTATAATTTTATACAACAAATGGAAGATGTTGGATTTTAGAGTGTAATTTTTTTCTTGGAATAGAAGTTTGAAAACATATATGCTTATGGTTTAGCAACTGAGATTTGTGCCTTGTGTTAAACTGATAAACTTTGTTTATTCATAGTGTCTGCCTTTTTTCCTTTGGGAGATTCTAATTGGATTAAAATAAAATGTCCCTATTTAGGAACTAATCATTTCAAGTTTTCATGTGTTGTGTTTAACTCAAAATAAACTCAATTGTTATTTAATTAGGTGGATACTTTAATACTGATAAGCCACACCCCAGGGGTGAAATTCTTATTGGGGGCCAAAATGTGACAATGGGATACTACAAAAATGAAGCAAAAACAAAAGCTGATTTCTTTGAAGATGAAAATGGACAGAGGTGGCTCTGTACTGGGGATATTGGAGAGTTTGATCCTGATGGATGCTTAAAAATTATTGGTAAGTCATTTAGTATTTTTTTGAAAATGCATGTTTCTGAAATGGTTTCATACAAGAAGTACAATATATTCAGAGAAGGTGTTTAATAATGTAAATGTTTATGTAATGTTAGTTTGGGCTATTGCATCATTCCTGGAATATAGAATATTATGGACTGTGGAATTTATGAGGCCTGACATGTTATGAGTTCCCGAAGATGGTTCAGTAGCAGTGGTATTTTTAATTACTATTAGGCAACCCTTAGTCATTCTTTCCTTCCTGTGTAGGGAATACTAATTTCTGTGAATTCTTTGACATTTAGAGCTGTCACAGTCTGAACTGCACCCTTGCCTTAACCAGGAGAACAAAAGAAAACCAGGCAACTTAAGTACTATGACCCATATGGGGTGAAAAATACTTCTTCTGCTTCTCTTTTTAGGTTTTTTTTTTTTTTTTTTTTTAAGTCAATAGCATTTCTATACCTGTCATGCTAACTAGAAACCTGGGAGGAGATTCAAGACTGTTCTCTTCAGTCAGCTTCTCATACCTATTTTATATCCCACTCGTTTATTTTATGAGCTATGCCCCAGAATCATACTCTTCCCTTTTTGTCTCTTGCTTGATCCTTGGTCAGGCCTGCACCTTCTGCCATCCTCTCCCAAGAACTTCTTCTGTGTTGCCGTGCTTACCCCCTAAAACACACCCTCTCACTATCACCATGTAATCGCCAAACAAGGATCTTACCGGCCACACCATTTAATGTTTCCTGGAAGCTCAGTTGAGGGCTCCTCTGTTAACATTGTTCAGTTCTTCACCTTCATCGTTAGTTGTTTCCCTCCTCCTCCTTGATGCCGCTGAAATTAGAGCTGATGTTTTTCTGGCTTTTGCCAGTACTGTTCCCTGACTACCTCTCACTCTTCCCTTAGGACTCAGCTCAAGCAGCTGAGCATAGTGACTCACACCAGTAATTCCAGGTACTTGGGAGGCTGAGGTAGGAGCATCACAGAAGCCCAGGAGGCCGTGATTGTGCCACAGCACTCCAGTATGGGCAACAGAGTGAGACCTTGTCTCAAAACCAACCAACCAATCAACCAACTGACCAACCCACCCTCAGCTCAGGCCTCACTTGCAAGAATTTTTTCCAATCCCCAGGTTGGAGAACCTTCACTTAGCACTACTGTTACAGTACCAGTGTACTGAAGTAATATATTTTCACATTATGCTTGTCTCCAGTTAGGTTGTGAGCTTGCAGTTGGCATCGAATATCTTCTTCACTTACCTGGTACTAATGGATACCAGGAATAAACCTGTTCAGAAGAACATACTTGAAGCCCTGCTAATGGGGTTCATAAAGTAGAACCCCTCTTAATTGTCCCTCCCCCTCCCCTGCCCTCCCCTCCCCTCTCCTCCCCTCCCCTCATCTCGTCTCTCTTCTCCGTTTTCTTTTCTTTTGATGTAGTCTTATTCAGGCTGGTGTGCAGTGGCATGATCTCAGCTTACTGCAGCCTCCGCCTCCCGGTTTCAAGCAATTCTTCTGCCTCAGCCTCCTGAGTAGCTGGGATTACAGGCGTGCACCACCATGCCCAGCAAATTTTGTATTTTTAGTAGAGATGGGCTTTCACCATGTTGGCCAGGCTGGTCTTGAATTCCCAACCTCATTGGCTGCCCTCCTCAGCCTCCCAAAGTGCTAGGATTACAAGTGTGAGCCACCAAACCCAGCCTGTTTTTCTTTTAAAAGCATGTATTTAACAGTATAAAAATTAGGGCTTAATTTTAATATGTGCTTTTAATTTCAGCATACCCATTATTGCTTAATTTTGCAAAGTTTTAAATAATTGGATAGCAAATTACTTAAGAGAATAGCCAGTATTTATATATGTATTAAATGTTAATATTATTCAGTGTTTTCTCCTCTCTACCTTTCTTTGTTTTGCACAGACCGTAAAAAGGACCTTGTAAAACTACAGGCAGGAGAATATGTTTCCCTTGGGAAAGTAGAGGCAGCTTTGAAGAATCTTCCACTAGTAGATAACATTTGTGCATATGCAAACAGGTAAGAAAGTGGAATTCACACTACTTTTGCTTAAAACATTTAGTGTCTATAGACATTTTCTACCTGTATGGACCTTCTTTGTAAAATTGTTCCAAGAGCTCTTCTTATCTATTACCTGTGGGAATGGCCTCTTTCTCATTACAGCCATTAGCTGACTCTTTCCTTGCAAGACTTCCCCTGATCTCTCTCTCTCTCTCTCTCCCTGTTTTCTGCTTTACATCTCACTGCAGTGTCCCATGTAGGGAAGTGAAGAAAATAAAGCCTTCCTTCATGCTGCCTTGGTACACCTAACTACCTGTCCCTCAGCATGGGAAGCTTCACAGAACTACTTCAAAGAGATGGGGAGTAAAGAAGTGGCAGTGAGCAGTGTGCTGCTTAGTACTTACTCCCTGCCCTACACTGAGCTGCTCAGCACTCCAGACAGGTCTCGGGGTCACTCATGATGATGAAGAGGCAGCTGGGAACCTGTCTACCACAGTTGCATAATTATTATGGGAAAATAAAATCTGTTACCAGAAAAACTAATTTAGAAACAGATGTTGGGGGTACAAGTCAAGTTAGAAATGAATCACATTTATTTATAAATGATTCTGATCTTTAGTATTTTCTTTAGTGGTGTTACAGTTCTGGATTTATTTATGTGATAGTAACCAGAAGTATCCCCTTCCTGATGTTACTGTTTTGTGGTCTTCAAAAAAGTATCTGCCTTCATTGGGCGTAGTCAGAGTTCCTCTGTCAATACAGATTCTCATGATAACAAAAGAAGAAAATGAATATATTCACATCATTTTGATTCATTGCCGAATTTTTTAGTTTTTATGTTAGATTTAGTTTTTTAAAACCTGTGCCATGAAATACTGATAGTCAGTGTTTAAAGATGAATTTTCTAATATTTGTGATTTTCTTTTAAAATGTGTACATGGCACTATTCATAAACAGTTTTTCATAGTTGAAATTTATCATGAAATGTCAGATTGAGGTTTATTTAGCAATGAACTCTGCCAAAGCATTGGAACATATTATGAATCAAACAGTAAAACTTGGCAGTTGCGTGAGATGGGTATGCCAGTGCCAAGTATGGCACATGCATTTTAAAAAATAGTGAGATTATTTACTAGCTGTCACTGTAATAATAACTGCAGTTAACACACTATACCATTTGGTTCCTTATCTAAGTTGTCCTTTCTGTATTTTAGTTATCATTCTTATGTCATTGGATTCGTTGTGCCAAATCAAAAGGAACTAACTGAACTAGCTCGAAAGAAAGGACTTAAAGGGACTTGGGAAGAGCTGTGTAACAGTTGTGAAATGGAAAATGAGGTACTTAAAGTGCTTTCCGAAGCTGCTATTTCAGGTGAGTATTCTGTGATACTAAGAACTAAGATGGGAAGAGAGTACCTATATGCATTCAACCTGTTATAAGGTTTAGAGTTCATCACTTCCTGCTTAGAAACCATTTCTGCCATTAGTATATGGAAGAGTAAACTTACTAGTTCCCCATTCAAGCCCTGCTTCACAAATTATCCACTCCCAGCAAACTGATTTACATGTATCTTGAATGTTCTTGTCTCTGCAACCTTTGTTTTCTGGGTTGATCCTTTCTCTTATCTCAGCTATTGCTCTTCAAAGCCTTGCTCAGTTTTCTGGCCGCACTAGCCCATAGTGATCAGAACTTCTTTTGAAACTTTATACAGTGTTAGAGTACTGGTAATTGGTTGTACTAATAGTCCCATCACCATTTTTGGTGGGGCAAGGGTTGCCCAAGACTAGTTTAATATTGTTGGTTTAATAAAAACATCTGTGTCTTTTGAGGTGTTGTGTCAAGCACAAAATAAGCATTAATTTTATTTTTATTTTATTATTATTATTTTTAAGCAACAGGGTCCTCTCTTCTGTTGCCCAGAATGGAATGCAGTGGTACCATCATAGCTTACTGCAGCCTTGAACTCCCAGGCTGAAGCAATTCTTCTTCCTCAGCCCCCCAAATAACTGGGACTACCAGTGTATATCACTGCGCCTAGCTGATTTTAAAAAAGAAGTTGTTGGTGTTGTTTTGTTGTTGAGATGCAGTCTCACTATGTTGGCCAAGCTGGTCTTGAACTCCTGGGCTCCAGCAAGCCTCCCAGCTTAGCCTCCTGAGTACCTGGGTGGGACAACAGGCATGTGTCACCATTCCAGGCGCCACCATTTACTGTTTAGTCTCTTCACATTTCAATAATGTCAGATTCTTTAAAGTCACCCCTGTGGTACATTGCTTAGTGATTTTGCTCATAGTGTATATTCCTTTGGAAACCACTCCTGAAATTCGTTTAATCTTTGAAGACTCAAACCTTGTGTATTATTTCTGTGTTTACTTTTACAAGTTAGAGTTAATACATCTTTTTTTACTCCCAAGGCACTTTGTCTTTAGTTTTGCATATTTCTTCTTTTATTGTAGTAAAAATCTTATTTAATTTACTATCTTAACATTTTATATATACAATTCAGTAGCGTTAATTATATTTACATTATTGTGCAACTGATCTTTAGAACTTTTTCATGTTGCAAAACTAAAACTCTATACCCATTACACTAATTCCCCTTCTTCCTCTCCCCCTTCCTGCCACCTTTTTACTTTCTGTTTCTAAAATTTTGACTACTTGAGGTACTTCATACATGTGGAATCATACAGTATTGTTTTGTGACTGGCTTATTTAGCACAGCATATCTTCAAGGTTTATTCATATTGTACCGTGTGATAGGATTTTTCTTTTTTAGGGTACATAATATTCCATTGTATGAATATTGCACATTTTCTTCATTCATCTATCTTTGGACATGTGGGTTGCTTCTGCCTCTTGGGTACTGTGAATAATGCTATGATGAACATAGATATGGCTGTGAGATTCTGCTTTGAATTATTTTGTATGTATACCCAGAAATGAGATTTTTAAGATCCTATGGTAATTATTACTACTATATTTAATTTTCTGAGGAAACTCCATACTGTGTTCCATAATGACTGTTGATTTATATTCCCACAAACAGTGTACAAGGGTTTCCATTTCTCCACATCCTCACCAACATTTGTTATACTTTTTTTCCCCTAATATCCATTCTGACAGATGTGAAGTGATATCTCATTGTGGTTTTGATTTGCATTTCTCTTTTTATTAATTATGTTGGGCATCTTACATATACTTGTTGGCCATTTATATACCTTCTTCAGAAAATTGTCTATCCAAGTCATTTGCCCATTTTAAAATCAGGATTCCCCCTACCCCACTCCCATAGTTAAGTTTTACAAGTTTCTTATAAATTCTGAACATGTATTAGTCTGTTCCCACACTGCTATAAAGACATACCTGAGACTGAGTAATTTATAAAGGAAAGAGGTTTAATTGACACGGTTCTGCATGGGTCAGGGAGGTCTCAGAAAACTTACAATTCTGGCAGAACGGGAGAGAGAGAAGCAAAGACACGTCTTATGTGGCAGCAAGAGAGCAAAGAAGCGAAGGGGGAAGAGCCCCTTATAAAACCATCAGATATTGCGAGATCCCACTTACCATCACGAGAACAATGTGGGGAAACCACACCCATGATCCAGTCACTCCCATCAAGTCCTGCCCTTGACATGTGGGGATTATAATTTGAGATGAGATGTGGGTGGGGACCCAGAGCCAAACCATGTCAGCACATTAACTCCTTATGAAATACATGATTTGAAAGTATTTTCTTCCATTCTGTAGGTTGTCTCTTCATTCTTGTTTCCTCTGTTGCACAGAAATTTTTAAGTTTTGTGTAGTCACACTTGGATATTCTGCTTTTGTTGTCTGTGCTTTTAGTGTCATATCTAAAATGTTATGTTGTGAGTTTTTCTGTGTGTTTCCTTGTAGTCATTTATAGTTTTAGGTCTTTAATCCATTTTGAGTTAATTTTTGTATATGACATAAGGGTCCAGTTTCATTCTTTTGCATGCAGGTATCCAGTTTTCCCAACACCATTGGTTGAAGAGGCTGTCTTTTCTCCATTATGTAGTCTTGACACCCTTGTCAAAAATTATTTGGTCATCTATATATGCAAGGATTTGTTTCTGAGCTCTCTGTTCTGTTCCGTTTGTCTGTCTGTCTTTATGGCAGTGCCACACTGTCTTGATCACTATTATTTAGTGTAGTATGTTTTGAAATCAGAAAGATGAGGCCTCCTACTTTGTTTTACTTTTTAAATATTTTTTTGACTATTTGGGGTCCCTTGAGGTTCTATGTGAATTTTAGGATATTTTTTTTTCTTTCTGCAAAAATGCCATTGGAATTTTGATAAGGATTTTATTGAATCTGTGTATTGCTTTGGAGTGTATGGATATTTTAATGATATTGAGTCTCCCAGTCCACTAATACAGGATATGTTTATGTTTATTTGTGTCTTTTAAAATTTCTTCTAGCAACATTTTGTAGTTTGTAGTGTACAAGCCTTTCACCTCCTTGGTTAGTTTATTCCTAAGTATTTGATCCTTTTTTGATGCTACATTAAGTGATATTGTTTTCTTAATTTCTTTTTCAGAACAGTCATTGTTAGTGTATAGATAAGCAGTTGATTTTTCATGTTGATTTTTTTATCCTGCAACTTTGCTGGAATCTTTGTTAGTTATAAGGTGTATGTCTTTAGCGTTTTCTACATATAGTCTATTTTCTTACTGATCTTCTGATCTACTCATAAATGAAAGTTGGGTATTGAAGTCTCCTACTGTTATTGTATTGTTTTCTATTTCTCCCCCTAGTTATGTCAGTGTTTGCTTCATGTATTTAGAAACTCTCAAGTTAGGTGTATATTTATAATTGTTATATCATCCTGGAGAATTGACTCTTATTGTGATAATTGATGTCCTTCTTTGTCTTTTGTCTTAAAGACAATTTTTGTCTTAAAGTCTATTTTATTTAAGTATGGCCATCCCTTTAGGTTCTTATGTGCATGGAATATCCATTTCTATCCTTCACTTCAGGCTATTCATGTCCTTAGATCTAAAATATGTTTCTTGTGGACAGCATATACTTGGGTCTTGTTTTATATTCAATTGGTCACTGTTATCTTTTAATTGGACATTTAATCAGCATTTACATTTCAGGTAATTACTGATGTGAAAGACTTTTCATATCTATTTCCATTTTGTGAACTATTTTCTGTATATCTTATAGCTTTTCCTCTCTTGCTACCTTCTTTTGTTTTGTTGATTTTTTTGTTTTTTGTAATTACATTCTTTGATTCCCTTGTCTATTATCTATGTGTATGTTCTATAGATATTTTCTTTGTGGTTGTCAATGCAGTTACATAAAACATTTCAAAGTGACAACTATTTTAGTCTGATAACTTAATCTTCCATCTCATCTAAAAACTTGACTCCTTTATATCTTCGCTCCTCCCTCAAAAAATACCTCTTCCTTATTGTGTAGTCATTGATATAGATTCATAATTACTTTTTGTCTTTGTTTGATAAATTCTATACCAGATTTAAATGTGACTTATGTACCTATATCAAATTACTTTAGAATTCTGTATTTGTCTGTGTATTTACCTTTACCAAGGAGCCTTGTAGTTTCTCATGGTTTTGTGTTAACCATTACTATTTGTTTTCCTTTTCCTTTAACTTGAAGGACTCTTTTCATTATTTTTTGTAGGGCAGGTCTAGTGGTGATAAACTCCCTCTACTTTTGTTTATCAAGGAGTCTTAATTTTTCCTTTATTTTTGAAGGACAGGTTTAGGTTACAGTATTCTCGATTGACAATTTTTTTTTTCCTTTCAGTATTTTGAATAGTGCTTCTTTCTAACCTGCTGGCTTTCTGCTGATAAATGATAGTTAAATGAGAGGTTCCTTGTATGTGATGAGTCATTTTTTTCTTGCTGCTTTCAAGAATTTTTGTGACTTTTGACAGCTTGATGGCAAGTTTGTTTTGGTGTAGTTCTCTTCCTAGTGGAGCGTTTTGAGCTTCTTGAATTTGTACTCCCATTTCTCTTCTCAGGTATAGGAAGGTTTTGGCCGTGATTTCTTCAAATAAGCTTTCTGCTCCATTCTCTCTTTTCCTTCTGAACTCCTATAATGAACATTTTTCCACTTGATGGTGTCCCATTTGTTCCTTAGGTTCTCTTCATTTTTCTTCATTTTTACATTTTTGCTCCTCTGTCTTAGTAATTTCAGAAGTCCTGTCTTTGAGTTCATAGATTCTTTTTTCTACCTGGTCAAGTCGCTGTTGATTCTCTAGTGAATTTTTCAATTTATTTATGTATTCAGTTCCTGAATTTCTATTTGGTTCTTCATTAAAAAATTTTTTTATTTCACTTATATTTTCGTTTTGTTCATGCATTGCTTTCTTGGTTTTGTTCAGGTGTCTATCTGTACTCTCTTGTAATTCATTGAGCATCCTTATGATAGTTATTTTGAATTCTTTGGTAGTTCATATATTTCCATGTCTGTCAGGGCTTTATTTCTGGAGATTTAATTTGATGTTTTGGTAGTCTGTGTTTTTCTGTTTCTTTGTATATTTTTATTTTTGTTGGGTTATCAGCATTTGAAATATCAGCTACCTTTCTCTGTCTTGCAGTCTGCTTTTGTATTGAGAAGACTTTGTCCAGTCAGGCGTGCTAAAGATTCTAGAACCAGCCATCTTAAGCCTTTTCTGAGGCTATGTCCTCTCTGGGTTTGTGGGGTACAATCTAATTGAAGAGGTTTGCTGGTTTCTACTCAGGAGGTCCCTATGGTGTCTATGATATTGTGGCTTCACTGGTGCTGTAGTGAGCCGTGGTACTGGAGCTCTCCCTAGTGTCCGTCTGTGATACTGCAGCCTCTGGTGCAAGTTAATCTTTGTTTTTGACAGCTCTCGACCTGGTTCCCTCTTCCTGTTAATTGGATTCAGGAAAGACAGAAGCCAGTTCCTTGTACCCCAGAAGTCAAAATATTGGATATATGTACTGCTGCTTGACTTTGCTAGGGAGAAGTCAGAAGTTGGGGTTTCTTCCCTGTTACTTTCTACTCTGCTGAGGGGAGGGTCTCTGGCAAGCAAATGCCTTGCATTTTTCTACCAGCCTTTGATGCGATTGGTTTCTTGCTGTCCCAGAGGGCAGGAACCTCTTTATTGCTTTCTGAGTTTTTTACACAGGCAATAGGTAGGCCCATAAATTATTGTTAAATCCATGTTTGTATAGGGGAAGGAGAGACTGTGTTTTCCTATTTTGTCATCTTGCTGACATCATTCCTTAACACATTTCTTTTGTGTATCATATGACTAGCTGTTTACCCATTTCCCTTTGTTAGATTGTATGCCACTTGAGAAACTCCTTGTTTTTTGTATTTTTAAAAGAATGTTTAGTAAAGCACTTTATACATAGTAATGGTTTTTAAAAAATACTTATTGAATAAATGCTTAGAAAATTAAAATTTAGTCCTACTGACGACATGGTTTTTCAAAACTACATCTGCCAGTTAATCTCCTTTAAATGCTTTCCTTTCTTTCCTTCCTCACTCCCTCCATTTGCTACTATCATGAATCTCCTGAATGTCAGGCAGTATGTTGGGACACGGTAGTGAGCAAACATTTCTGTCTCCACACAGCTTGTAGGGAGTATCCTGGTTTAGTGACATAATTGTCTTAAACTTTATTATTTTTTAATTTCTGAAGTAAATGTGCTCTGTATAATAAATTCAAGGAAAACAAATAGTTATAAAAGAAATGGTGAATCTCCCTGCTTCCTTTCTCCTGGATACCAGGCTCTAGATGTGTGCAGTTTATAGCTTGGTATGTATCCTTCTACACGTCTAGCTGCATATAAGTTTATACATCCTGTGCTGCAACTTGTCTTTTTTTTTTTTTTTAACCCAACAGTTTGCATTTATGCAGCACATAATGGAGTTTCAGTCAGTGAAGGACTGCATCTATGACAGTAGTCACATAAGATTACTATCATATTTTTACTCCCTTTTCTGTGTTTAGATATGCTTAAATACACACTTACCACTGTGTTACAATTACCTACGGTATTCAGTACAGTAACATACTGTGCAGGTTTGTAGCCTAGGAGCAATAGGCTATATAATGCAGCCTAGATGTATAGTAGGCTATATCTACATTTGTGTAAGATACACTATGATGCTCCCATCATGGCAAAACTGCCACGTGATGCATTTCTCAGAACTTATCCCTGTCATTAAGAGATGCATGACTATATTGGATACCCTATTAGATACCCGCATAAATCGAATTTTTTTTTTATGAGATGGGGTCTCGCTCTATTGCCCAGGATGGAGTGCATAGCACAATTATAGCTTACTGCATCTTCAGAACTCCTGGGCTCAAGTGATCCTCCCACCTCAGCCTCCTGAGTAAGTGGTGCTACAAGCTTATGCCACTATACTCAGCTCATATTTTTTATTCCTATTAAAAATTTTTTTTTAAGTTATTTATTTTCAAGACAAGTTCTCACTATGTTGCCCAGTCTGGCCTCGAACTCCTGACCTCAAGCCATCCTCCTGCCTGAGCCTTCAGAATTACTGGAATTACAGGTATGAGCCACCATGCCTGGCTCTAACTTGTTTCAGTAACAGAGTTATATTCTATTTTGTTCCTATATCATATTTTATTTAACTCATTCTCCTATTGATGGGTACTTGTTAAATAGTTTATTGTTTTACTTATGTTAGTATTTTGAGGAATAGATTCTTAAGTGACATTCATGAGCCACTTGGTTGTGCATTTTGATGGGTACTCAAAAAGTAAGGAAGTTAACACTGTTTGCTAAGAACCTAAATACCTTTCTTTCTTTTTTGAAAATCATCTTAGCAAGTCTGGAAAAGTTTGAAATTCCAGTAAAAATTCGTTTGAGTCCTGAACCATGGACCCCTGAAACTGGTCTGGTGACAGATGCCTTCAAGCTGAAACGCAAAGAGCTTAAAACACATTACCAGGCAGACATCGAGCGAATGTATGGAAGAAAATAATTATTCTCTTCTGGCATCAGTTTGCTACAGTGAGCTCAGATCAAATAGGAAAATACTTGAAATGCATGTCTCAAGCTGCGAGGCAAACTCCATTCTTCATATTCAACCTAAACTGTTACTTCTCATGACGTCACCAGTTTTAACTGACAGGATTAGTAAAACATTAAGACAGCAAACTTGTGTCTGTCTCTTCTTTCATTTTCCCCGCCACCAACTTACTTTACCAACTACGACTGTACTTGTCAGTATCAGAATTTTTCTGAATCATATTGGGGAAGCAGTGATTTTAAAACCTCAAGTTTTTAAACATGATTTATATGTTCTGTATAATGTTCAGTTTGTAACTTTTTAAAGTTTGGATGTATAGAGGGATAAACAGGAAATATAAGAATTGGTTATTTGGGGGACTTTTTTACTCTATTTAAAAAGACAAGGGTATTGATAAGAAATTATGTAAATTTCAAATGCTTGTGAATCAAATCATTGTTGAACAAAAGATTTGTTGCTGTGTAATTATTGTCTTGTATGCATCTGAGAGAAATAAATATACCTGTACTTATGTTTTAAGAAATTGAGATCTTGTGAATATATGCCTGTCAGTGTCTTCTTTATATATTTATTTTTTATTAGAAAAAATGAAGTTTGGTTGGTGATGCATGAAACAAAATAGCAAGAGAGGGTTATGGTTTAATAGTAAGTGAGATAACACAGCACGTGTAGCACCAGTTGATAATTAGTCTTTAGTAGCTTACTATCAAAATGTTGTGTCTTCTATTTAGCTGTTGAAACTAGGAACATATCCAAACTTAAATGGAAGCAATTCTGAAAGAGAGGATAGAATTTAAAAAACAAAGAGTATATAAAGTTATTCTTTGAATATTTCATTGACTATATGTACATTGAGTTGTCTATATTTATAAACCCATTCATGGAAAATTATCTCAAACGCTCCTACTTTTAGTCTAGATATTTCATAATATATCTAATTTTAAAATTAGTATATTTTCACGGTTTGCACTGATGCGTGTGTATATGTGTGTGAGAGAGTCAGTGGTAGCTTATTCAAAAATTAAAAAGCGTCTTATACTTTCTACTATAATCTTTCTACACTAGAAAATGAAATAATTTAGAATGCATTTGAACATAGCATTCTCACTAAGATACATGAGAATTTAATTAACTTTATAACCACCTGAGTTAAAATTAATTTATAGGTTTTGATGTCAGTGTTGGAGTTATTTGTGATTCAGAAACATTGCTTGTGTGCTACATAGTAAGTCTTTTCATATATACTGCTTGTCTATTGCTATTTCTGGATTATCAAGAGTAATAGTGCACCAACTAGGATGTGCTCAAATCAGGACTTAAATCACAGGCACCACATTTGTTATGTCAGACTAGTTATTTTCTTGATTTTCAGTTACTGTAGGCAACAAAAGGCAAAAAGAAAAGAACAAAGGTCTGTGTAAAATAAGGGGTCTTAAGAGCAGACAGGACAGTGTGTGTGTTCAGTCACATCACAAAAATCATATGTGGAGACATTGCAATACAGTGTTTGTTTTGTTTTCAGCTTTTCTTGTATATTTGTATTATGTTTTGAATCCTTTTTTCATAGTTAAATATTAATAATGTTTGGGATAACTGCCAAGAAGAAGTAAAAATATTAAAGTAAATGGAACTTTTATATGAGGATGCTGTGATTTAAAAATTAAATCTGGGTGGGTGGAGAGAATTTGTTTCTGATGCCTTGTCTTTAGAATGATTGTTTTCAGATGATTTAAAAAAAAAAAAGATTGTATTTAGGAAAAAAGTGTTAATGCTTCAAAGAAGAGATACTGATTGTGACTTGAAATAATGTCAGATGAATATGTAGCTGATCACTAATGGAACCGTCTAATGAGGCAGGCTTAAACTCTATCTAGTTTCTTTTGTTTTCTCATATGAAGTTTATAATTCCTTTCAGTCCTAACATGTCAGATGCCAGGTGTCTAATGCCACAGTAGAACATGAAATTAAATAGAGTCCCCTTTGAAACAGATTTCTCTGTAAACAAAACCATCTTTAGTGACTTAAAAAATAATATTGTCTAAAATTACCCTCTCAAGAAAAAAAAAAACTGTTGAATGAAGAAACCACCCAATAATTATGACTCATATAAGAAACGCTGGTTTAACCAGGAGATCTTTGGGAACGAAATAAGGAATTTCAAATTGCTAAATCTAATACAAATATCTGACAATAGGATATGGATCTAAAAGAATGGTTCTCAAGAACTTTTGTTTACTGGGAATAAACTGAGCTGTATGAAGAATTCGTAAACATTTCATGTTCCGGTGAGTTTAGCAGCTTACAGCACAGACTGGGGGTCACCTCCATTTTTCTTCCACCCCTCCTCCACTGACATGCTTCTTAGCAGAAACTTCATTAAAAAGTTTTTGCTGGCAAAGAACAAACCTGAAAGTAAGTAGTATCTACTTTCTAAATACTACTCTGCTTTTCAGTAGTGGAATTGATTAGATATTTATAATGTTCTCTAAAGCTTGTAAGTTTTTCAGCAACGTTTAAAAATAGATTAACCTGGAATAACTTTTCTGTTTGCTGCTAAAATACTCATGATGTTACCGTTTTTAAACAACTAGTCCCTGTGATACAACTTTAAAAAATTAGAAAATTAAAAAAAATCCGACGTGTGAGCTCCTTTTTTCCCCTAAGAATTATGTACATCTGTGGTGTTTTACAGGGGGATCTACTTTTAAACAGTGTACATATCGGACCACACTGAAATGTGATATATCTTTTCTCTACTTAAAATTGGTTATTTACTGTGAGTTCATTTCCGATGTATTCTTGGTTGTCGCTGTTTTCTGCCTGAAGACATGTATATCACAAAGAGAGCTACATGGTATGGACTATTTATTTGTAATTTGACATGAAGTTTGAAGAATAAAGATATATAAAAATTAAAGTTTCTGATATTAAAGTTCTTAATATATTGGGTTTTTTTCTTTTGGTTTTGTTTTTAAATAAAAGCTCTTTCCATAACAGTGAAACTTTGATATTACTGAAATACTTGTTGAAGAAGGAGTTTGGGGAATTTTCCATCCTGGCCCACTAACCTAACCAAGGGGAAATTTTTTTATTCTAGAAATTCTGTATTAATCTACTTTATTTCCTAGCTTTTTTATATTTTAACTTTTCCCTAACCCTTCTTGAATTCCTTCTTTCCATTCTTCCCTTTTTGGTTTTGACTGCCCAGAAGCTATGCTGTTAGCATTTTAAATTCTAAAATAGTCATATAGCATCAAATCTTGAATAGAGATGGTAAATTAAAATTTGGCATCAACATTAATGGGGTAAAATCTATAATGTGAAAGAAATATTTAAGTTTTGTGCCAACATTTAATCCAGTGATTGTGGGAGGAAAAGTTGTATCATGCCGTATTTCAGAAACTCACCTCTCCCACCCACCTCCTCTTTGACTGCCAGTCAATATTTGTTTCTGGATACATGTAACTTTATCATAACATACTTTTGTCTCTGTGTGTAATCCTGTAACAAAACCAGTTTAAGGTATTTTTACATAAACATTTGGCATCTTCTCTCTATGTGTGTTTTGCATTAACTTACACAGCTTTGCCTCATTTCTCTTCATTAACTTTGCTCTGGTTATTCTTTTAAACTGGTAACTTAACATTTCTACCACATCAAATATGCAATTGATTTTAGGATGAGGCTGGTCTGTATTGTCCTGGAATGGTTTTTATGGCATAATGTAAAACAGGTTATATATAGTCGATCTGTAGCCTGATTTAGGTAATAACATCTGCAATCTTATAAAATTCTGCCTCTGATTTTCTCCTGATTAATAGGTCCACATGCAAGCATATAGGCTGCAAGGGCCTGTCTGTTTCAGAATCGCCTCTGTAAACCAGATGCCTTGGCATGGTGCATGCATAGCCCCAGAAGAGATGTTCAATAACTGGTTTTGAGTGAATTAAAATGTTAACGATATTATTCTGACAGTGCAAACGTATCCTCTAATGTTACATGCTTTTTTCTCGTTTGGATTTTTCAAAATGCCTTTCAGCAAACCCTTCCCCATTCGTGTCTTTATTTAGTGATTTTGAATTACGTTGCCTTTGGTGGGATTCATTCAGAAACAACTTCCCCCATTTGGTTATTTCTTCTTAGATTCATTCTCATTTGTGAAGAAAGGTGGTTCTGTGTGGGTTTTTTGTTATTCTATAAAAGAGTGATTTTTTTCTGCATGGATTTTATAGAAACAAGGTTTCTCTCTCATATGAATGTTTTAATGCTGGAAGTTTTCCATATTCACTTAGAGTTTTGGTCTCTGGAATGAATCCTCTCATGTTGAGAGGGTGAAGAGCTATAGCTACAGGTTTTCCCACACCATCTGCCTTTGTAGGGTTCTCAGTGTGAGTTCTTTCATGTTTCATCAAGGCAAGCTACAAGGGAGGAATTCTCCACATTGACCGCATTGACCGGAGTTCCTCTGGTATTCTTTGCTGGTTACTAACAGTGCTGTATTGCTAAAGATTCCCCCCCCCCTTCTTTATGTTCACAGGTTTTTGTTTTGTTTTTTTTTTTTTTTACTTGTATGCTCATGTTAAGGAAGGAACATTCTTTAGAGACTTTAGATACTTTATCAATACTTTAGAACTTTATCAGTGTTCATAGGGTTTCTTACCTGTGTGATTTTTCACGTTGATTAAGGCAGTAGTTCTCAATATTTTTGGTTTCAGGACCCCTTTATGTTCTGAAATAAATTATTGAGGACTCCAGAGTGTTTATGTGGTTTTTTATCTATCAATATTTCTTTGTAAAGAATTTGTACTTTACCATGAAACATGTAGAAGTAAATCATTCACTTCAATTTTTCTTAATGACTGTAGTCATATTAAGAATACAAAAGGTATAAGCAAGTGGCAAAAGATGGGGGTTCATAAGAAAGGGCGTGTGTGCCTTCCAAGATTTGTTCTGTGATAAGGGCAGAATTCCACACTTTTCCTCAAAATAGAAATGAAAAACCTATCACTACATTGTCCAGATAATTTGATGCTGCAACCTTTTATACATAAAAATGTTTATGTATAAAAGCCTATAACTCCAACGCCCTGTCTATCCCTGACACTTTGTCAACCCCATGGCCCTATTCTGGGCGCTGTCATCGCACAGAAGGCACTAGTCTGGAATCCGGGAAGAGGAGGATGTTGAAGACTCACAAGTTCGAATTCTTTTAATGGAGACCTGGAAAAATGAGGCGTCAGGCCTGGTGGGAAAGGAACAGGGTTGTGTGGGAAGGCACTCACATATAAAACATCCAGCTCTAACAACCCAGCAGTTTGCTTCCCCAAAAACTCCCAACTCCACTGTGGGTCACTTGCCCCATTCGAGGACTTGATGAATGGCCAGGGCACCATCTCTTATTCTGCTAGATGCTCTGCCTGCCTCGCATAATAGCTCTGCTCAGCCTTGGTGCCAATACCATCCTCACTTCAGTCCTCTCTTGGTTTGAATGTCTTGAGAGCACTGGGGCAAGAGCTCTGAGAATTCCTTTAGACGTTAGCACAAATGGAAGAAAAGACGGCCATTTGGTAGCTGTGGTAAAAAGCCACCAGAATCTGCTTTTAACCCTGTTCAGCAGATCAGCAGCTCACCTCATGTAGGAAAGTGAGATGCGCCAGAGGCTGAAGAAAGTTCCTACAGTTTGCCCGCTAATTCACATCTAGAAACCTGTCCTTAGAAAATACTCAATAGATGCAGATTGAGATTTCTTTGAGGAAGACCTTTATTGTGAGGTTGCTTACAGCAGTCCATCAATTGGAAACAATTTAAGTGTGCACTAAAATATCAGTTAAATATTGTACACCATCCACTTGATCACAGAAGCAAGAAGAATGTTTACACAGCTTTTTATTTTGTGAGGATAGTTTCATACTATGAATTATATGGGGGGGGGAGAAAGTAGGAATCAAAATTTGGTAAGCACTTTATGTCATAATGTGTGTATGTGTGTGTGTTATGTGTGTATTTCATAGAGAAAAGTCTAGAAGGAAATGTGCCAACATTGGCCAAAAATTGTAATTGACATTTTTCTCTTCATACTTTCAAAATTTTTTACATTGGCTTTACTTACCACTAAAAAAGTCAAGCTTGTATAAAGAAGCCTAGCTTAAAATATGGACCATAAGTTTAAAATTTTTTTTATCTTAGCAAAATTATCAATTGTTAAGAAAAATATTTGAGACTATCTCAAGTGTTCCAGTAAACACTTATTTTCTAATCCCATTCATATTTATGTATTTTTTGAAAAATCCTTCAATAATACCCTTGTCAATCTCGTTCTGTTTGTTCCATCTTTATAACATGATATATGGATATCTGTGCCTGTTTTCTGTGTGTGCATTATTTTCTGATAATTCTGCCCATGTTCTGTATATCTTTATTTTCATGTTCTTGATCTGATTTTTTTCTCTTATTTACTGCATCATGACTCAATTTGAATTTTTTTACAACCAAATTCTGTGGCATCTTGGCCCTAAATAGCTCTTTTCAAAAAGATTTTCTTCTTGTTTGTCCATTAGATTTGCTATGCCCCTTCCCCTCCTCCTGTTAAATGTAAAACTTTATCTGTATCAATATCTGATATGGTTTGGTTGTGTCCCCACCCAAATCTCATCTTGAATTATATCTTCTATAATTCCCATGTGTTGTGGGAGGGGCCCAGTGGGAGATAATTGAATCATGGGGGCTGTTTCCTCCATATTGTTCTCGTGATAGTAAGTTTCACAGGATCTGATGATTTTATAAGGGGTTTCCCCTTTCACTTGGCTCTCATTCTCTCTTGCCTGCTACCATATAAAACGTGCCTTTTGCCTTCTGCCATGATTGTGAGGCTTCCCCAGCCATGTGGAACTGTGGAGTCCATTAAACCTCTTTTTCTTTATAAATTACACAGTCTAGGGTATGTCTTTCTCAGCAGCATAAAAATGGACTAATACAATATCATATGGTATATTTTTCTGTAGATCATCCATTTATGAAGAGGAGATAATTTTCTAATTTTTTAAAAAAGCCCCCATAAGAAAAGGAAAATTCAGAAACATGCTCTTCTTCTATCTTTTCCCTGAAAGTTGCCCAGTTCTTCTTTGCCTTTTGGTTGTTTCATTGGCTGATTCTGGTTCTGGGTCTGGTGTCAGTGTTGACCCTGTGAACCCTCATCAGGGCCAGTGCTGAGACCTATGGATGATTACACCAGACGTCCTTTACAGACCAGGCTTGAGGCTTCCTGCTAGTGTAATATTTTTCCCTTTAAAACTTACTTGGAATGTCAGACAAATGTGTAAAAAATTCCATTACTAGTTTTTGAAAGATTTGCTTATTTAACATAACATGAATTTATGCTCATTTTAAAATTTCTAGCAACTTAGAGATACAGACTGAAAATGGGAATCCTCCCTATACACACAGGGTTTTTAGAGAACGTATAATGAATTAAATTTTGTCTCTCCTCCCACATTTATGTGTGGAATTCCTGATCTCTAGTACCGAAGAATGTGTGTAAATTTGGAGATAGGGCTTTTGAAAAAGGTGATTAACATGAGACCGTTAGTGTGGCCCGTCATCCAATATGACTAGAGTCCTTACAAAAGGAGATCAGGACACAGAGCTCCACAGAGCAAAGAACGTGGGATGCCAAGCCAGAGAGAGAGGTCTCAAAAGATACCAGCCCTGCTGACACCTCGGTCTCGCCCTTCTAGCCAACAGGATTGTGAGAAAATTTTTGTTGCTTAAGCCACGCAATCTGTGATTTTTCTATGGCAGCCCTAGCACACTACTACAGACTGCAGTTAGATCCTGGTCTAGATTCTATAACTTGCCTTTTTTATTGTGAGCATATGTTGGACATGTTCCTGTGTCAGTACACAGGACCTGATTCATAAATAACTTTGTTAATGGTGATGCAGTATTCCACAGAGTGGATGTATCATCATGTAAACCATTCTCTCATTGCTGGGTGCTTATGTTATTCCAGTTTTTACGGTTAGAATCAGTGTGACAACACAAAGCCTTTACTCACATTTTCGTGCTTAGGTGGAAGCTCATCTGCAGGACAGCCTTCTAACAGAGGAATGGCTAGGTAGATCAAACCTTAGCAGTTTTGTAAACTGTCCAATTCTTACCTGGTTTTGAGTGTGGTGTGTGTGTGTATGTATGTGTGTGTACATATATGTCTCCTGACGTCTCAGGTAAATTTAAATTTCCGAGAAATGGGTGTTTTAGTGATTCTTTGTCTCCTCCAAGTCTAGTGTCATATGACTTTCTTCTAAGAGATTCAGAGTAAAGTTGGCTATAGTATCATTTTCATCAATTAGCCTTTGATCATCAGTTAGCTAAAAGGCAGGAAACAAGGGAATGATGGTGTATCATGTGACACAGGCAGGTCCCGTCCCTGGGAAAACAGCATAATTCTCTTCTTGAGACTTCAGTCATTCTGGTTATTTCTAGTTTGGTTTGCATATTAAAATGAAGGCCACATTTCATGCTTAAATTTTCCATCTAAGGATGATTTTTTTTCTTGTTAAAAATAGCTTTATTGAGGTACAGTTTACATACCATAAAATTCACTCATTTTAAGCGTATAATTCAATGATTTTTAGTAAATTATAGAGTTGAGTTGGGCAATCATCACTGTAATCCAGTAATCCAATTTTAGACCAATTTAGCCTTTTCATCAATTAGCCGTTAATCACCAATTTAGCTAAAATGCAGGAAAGAAGGGGAAACGTGGTGTAGTGTGGCCCAGCAGACCCCGTCCCTCTGAGCCTTTGTAGACCCTGTGTTAGTTTTCTTTGTTCCCTTTTTTTTTTTTTTTTGGGGTAGGGTCTTGCTTTGCCCCCCAGGCTGCAGTGCTGTGGCGTGATCATGGCTCAAGCCATCCTCCTGCCTCAGCCTCCTGAGTAGGGACTACAGGAGTGCATGCCACGTCTGGCTTATTAATTAATTAATTATTTGTAGATAAAGAGTCTGACTATGTTGCCCAGGCTGATTTCAAACTCCTGGCCTCAGGTGATCTTCCTGCCTCCTAAAGTGCTTGGATTGCAGGTGTGAACCACCATGCCCGGCCCTGTGTTAGGTTTTATTATTATTTTTTAATTGTGTCTCCTTTTTTAAATTTGCCTCCTTCCTTCCTCCCTTCCCTTCCTGCTAATAAACAATAATCTCATATGCCTTTTGAGCCATCTGAGAAATTGTTTTGTTCTTCCTTTCCCAGGAATTGCTAATAATGAGTAAAATAAAAATGGGCAGGAATTTGATGTAAAATCTGAAGGCAGCTTTGTGTTTGTGTATCTCATCTCTCCTCCGTGGCATTTACGGGAAGCAGCAGGGCTGTGTGGGTGACGGATGTTGCTGTCCATGACTGCCATCCGTTCCCCTTCTTTGAATCACCAGCCTACGGTGCTGTCCACCATGCAGCTGACGTTCACCAGCTCTGCAGCTACCTGTCTTCCCAATAGTGGCACGGGCACAGAGCCTTGCTCATACACGGTGATGGGAATCTGGAGTAGTAGAAAACACAATTTTTTCTTCCCGCCTCCCACCTCAAACCTTTAGCTGTTAATAAAACCACCTGCCCTGAGCAGTTAATAAAACAGCACTTGGCTGCTGGCGTGCCACCGCTTGGCTGGCACTGCGCCAGCTGCTTTGTATAGGACCAAGTATAAATGAACACCCTGGATATGTGCAAACATAAAGACTGCTGTATTCTTAGAATGGAGTTTTATTATCTTCGGCAATACTGTTTTCACAGGTAAAGAGGATGAAGAACGCAGACTCACCATAGCAAGATGTCCATGATCACTAGTCATCTGTGTGTCTGTGCTGTCGAGGCTGACAATTAGATCTGATTACCGATGTGTGAAAAAGGGACAGTGTTTTGATTGTAGTACTGGCAACAAGAATTGGTTTTTGAATTTTATAATTGGGATCCCCTTTTTTCCTGCCTCCAAGTCCTTCCTGCTTTTTCTTTGGTTTCAAGAATACATAAATATGATCATTTTTATTGGAAAAACCTGTTGAGAAGCCATCCTGCAGAGACATTAGCAATCCTCGTGCTTGTGAGTTCTGGAATAAAAATTATACAGGCTGGGCACGGGGGCTCACGCTTGTCATCTCAGCACTTTCAGAGTCTATGGCAGGAGGATTGCTTCAGTCCAGGAGTTCAAGACCAGCCCGGGCAAAGTAGGGAGACCCACCCCCCCATCTCTACAAAAAAAAAAAAAAATTAACCAGATGTGGTGGTGCACACCTGTGGTCCCAGCTACTAGGGAGGCTGAGGGGGGAGGATTGCTTGAGCCCAGAAGGTTGAGGCTGCACTGATCTGTGATCATGCCACTGCATTCTAGCCTAGGTAACAGAGTGAGACCCCGGTCTCCAAACAGAACAAAACAGAACAACACAACAGTTAACACAGAATTTGCCAAGTATTTGATGCATGTTACCACCATAAATCCACATGGCAGTGACAAAAACATGGATGGCCTTATTCATGCTGTTTTACAGATGAGGAAGCTGGGGCTTACAGCAGTTAAAAGAGTAAGTGACAGCTAGGTTGGAACCTTGTCTGTCTGAAGCTCACTGCACACCAGTTTGGTGCGGTTTAGTCCCCCAGACTCCAGCCTTTTGACTAATGCTGCCAGGCCTTCCTGAGCCATCCTATTGGTCTTGGCTTCTTGACTCCAAACCCCTCATTCCCACCCCAGTGCCTTGTTGACCCATGAGACTCACTGTATTCTGCTCACCTGGTCTCCAGTTCCAGGAATGGCACTGACCATCTGCCCTGAGCTGCTAATTAAACAGCACTTGGCTGCTGGCTTGCCACCGCCTGGCTGGCACTGCGCCAGCTGCTTTGTATAGGACCAAGTATAAATGAACACCCTGGATATGTGCAAACATAAAGACTGCTGTATTCTTAGAATGGAGTTTTGTTAACTTCGGCTTAGAGTAGGCAACATAATTATCCTGTTCTTGAGACTTCAGAAATTCTGGCTATTTCTAGTTCGGTTTGCATGTTAAAATTAAGGCCACATTTCATGATTACATTTTCCATCTAAGGATTTTTTTCTTTTTAAAAATGGCTTCATTGAGGTATAATTTACATCCCATAAAATTCACCCATTTAAAAAGTGCATAATTCAATGATTTTTTAGTAAATTATAGTGTTGGGCAATCATCACTATGGCCCAGTTTTAGAACATGCTTCTCACCTCACAGGAATGCCTCATGCCTATTTATGGTTATTCTGCGGACTTCCTTTTCTCCCTCCTGGTCCCTCGCCCTGGACTTATAAATAACTTCACAGGGAGGGGTTAGGATTTGCACTGTGGACCCTCTGGCTTTTCCTTGTTCCCTCTTCCCATGGTGTCTTTTCTGGCTGGTGTGAGGCATCATTGCTAATAGCCTGGATGTTGGTTCATTTAAAAAAAAATTATTTTACTTTAAGTTCTGGGATGCAAATGCAGGATGTTCAGGTTTGTTGCATAGGTAAACATGTGCCATGGTGGTTTGCTGCAGCTATCCGTCACCTAGGTATGAAGCCCGCATGCATTGGCTTTTTTTTTTTTTTTTTGTTTTTTTTTTTTTTTTTTTTTTTTTTTTTTTGCCCTCCCTCTCCTTGCCCCACTGACAGGCCCTGGTATCTGATGTTCCCTGCCCTGTGTCCATGTGTTCTCATTGTTTAACTCTCGCTTATGAGTGAAAACGTGGTATTTGGTTTTCTGTTCCTGTGTCAGTTTGCGGAGGATGATGGCTTCCGGTTTCATCCATGTCCCTGCAAAGGACATGATCTCACTCCTTTTTATGGCTGCATAGTATTCCATGGTGTATATGTACCACATTTTCTTTAATGGATGTTGGTTCACTCAGCTCCTCATGATGTCCGATGCTGGCTCTTTCAGGTGAACTCAGGCACCTTCAGCCTGTCACCTGGTGACTTCCCCCAGAGCCTTTTGCTGTGGGGCATCTATGGAGAATGACACCCAGTGCAGTCCCAACAGGATTTCCACAGCCTTTCTTTGGGTCCCTTTCACCTTGATAGGAGGCTTCTGGGGGAGCAAAGCATGTGGGCATGCCCTTAGCTACCTCTGGCCATGTTCTTAGCTATCTCTGGCTGCCTTTTCTGGGCCCATGTTTGCCCAGACACCTCCCCACCTCCATGCCCACACCCACCTCTGCACTGGGGAAATGGTCGCAGTGGTGTTGCTCCTGGCTCACGAGGCTGCACTGTCATCTTTCCAGTGTCTCTGGAGTGGCTCGCTGGTCAGTCCAGCTGCTATAAAATTGCTAGTGAGGCATAAGTGCACCCTCCCACCCTACCCCAGGAGATGAGTCCAGGGTCAACATGCGAAGCTCCCTAGATCCCTTTTTCTGCCCACTTTTTTTTTTTTTTTATTTGCAAAAGAGGTCAAAGCAGACCTGCCTTCTATGGATTGTAGTATGGACTGAGAACCTCACTCCAGGAACTGGGCTCCTGAAACTGACCCGTGTAGAATATAGACTGCTGTCGCCAAGTGCTCTGTCCATAGTAATCCCTCCACCTTCTGTTTGAGTCCTTCACATATCAGTGTTACAAGTCCGTGTTCAACCCTAGAATAGAGGAAAATTGAGGCTCAGAGATGTTAAGCAGACTTGGCATGGCCACACAGCAGAGATACACACAAACGGGTCTTCCTTCCGACTTGAGAGGAGCAAGGAACAAAGAAGAAACCAGCAACAACCTATTTACCAACACCAGGGAAAGAGATGGAAATGATGGTGTAGTCCTATGATGAAGTTTTATGCAGTCATTAAAATCACCCATTTAAAAATATTTGAGTATGTGTAGCAGTTAGAAGTCACGGACTAAATGGATCTTACAAACATGCCGAGTAAAAAGTCAAGAACATGAGTTGTGTTAAGATACATGCACTGCACAGAGCCATGTGCATTACAGGAGCACATACCAACAAGAGGAGAATGCGATGAAGGGAATGAAGGTTAAAAAGTACTGTTGATGAGTGATAAGAAAAACATAACAAACACAAATGTATCATTCACTGAGGAATATGACTAACTCAACCCTCTCCACTTTAAAACTTTCTGATAGCAACAGCGATGCTTATGATAATATTCCAAAACCAAGAGCATATAAAAGTGTATAAAACGTGGTCTGATCCTATCCTAATTTTATGAAAAGGCACATCTAAGTGTGTACACAAATGTAATGAAAACTAGTCTATCATTTTCTGATTTACAGCTTTCAGTATTTCTTGAACGAATTTCCTTCCATGTTTTTTAAATAGAAAAGTAGCAAACTTAATGAGCAAAGGGGAATTAGTCCGGCAACTTTCCCCCGGAAATTGTAATTACGTGTTGTAAGTTCCTTTTTTGTAAGGGACGCCAGTCTCCCTGAACCAATGTTTAATACAGATTGAGCTCCAATAACCTGCCACAATTCTGTGCCACGTTCAGAATTCCTGGGCTAATATTTTTCATTGGCTTCTTTAAAATAATTTTATATTTTGAAATAATTTCAGACTTACAGGAAAGTTGCAAAGGTGGTATAAGAATTCCAATGTGCCCTTCATCCAAATTCTTCAAATTGTAACATTTTACCATACTTGCTTTATCATTCTCTCTCTTTTTTTTTTTTTGAGATGGAGTCTCACTCTGTCACCAGGCTGGAGTGCAGTGGCATGATCTCAGCTCCCTGCAACCTCGGCCTCCCAGGTTCAAGCGATTCTCCTGCCTCAGCCTCCTGAGTAGCTGGGATTACAGGCATGCACTGCCATGTGACAACAATGACCTAAATCAGTTAGTAAACAATGACATAGTACTCTTAACTAATTTATAGATTTTATTCAAATTTTTCTACTTGTCTTGTTCATGTCCTGTAGGGCAAGAGAAAAATAAGTAAATAAATAAGTAAATAAATAAATTCACCTCCTGCTGTGTGCCAGGACTCAATTAAGATCTAGGTGCTGGATGTACTCATTCCTACTGGGGGAGGAGGTCATTGTTTCTAGGCTGTCTCAGAGGACGATGTATTCATACAGGCACAGACATATATACACCCTATATTACTATCCGTATCTATCTTCCTTTCTTATTTGCTTTGTTCTGTCTGTCCATCCATTCATCCATCCATCCATCCATCCTAAAACTGGTACCTCTAATACCCAATAACACAAGGTTCATTCTAGCCTTTTTTCTTTCCATGTCTGTAACACTCTTTAATAGTTATAAACCTGGCTCCCCTCATCAGAATACAGTCTCTTAAATGCTCAATCCCAGAACACACAGAAAGCTGTTTCATTTTTTAATTTTTTTGAGACAGAGTCTCCCTCTGTCACCCAGGCTGGAGTGCAGTGGCACCATCTTGGCTCATTGCAACCTCCACCTCCCCGGTTCAAACAATTCTCCTGCCTCAGCCTCCCGAGTAGCTGGGATTACAGGCATAAGCCACCATGCCAAGCTAATTTTTGTATTCTTAGTAGAGACAAGATTTTACTATGTTAGCCAGGCGGCCCTCAAACTCTTGACCTCAAGTGATCGGCCTGCCTCAGCCTCCCAAAATGCTGGGATTACAGGTGTGAGCCACTGTGCCTGGCCAGAAAGTCAGTTCAGAACTGCTAGCCATGTCGCTGTGGAAAGTGAAGATATGAACTAGAATTCAAGTTTGTTTACAGTTCATTTTTCTCTTTAGCTTGAGGGTATATTGTTAAAATTCTGAGTTCAAAAGTGACTCTAGTAAGTGTTCAACCTCCTTCAGTGTATTTCTATTATTTATTTGAAAATAGGTTAATTTATTTCTACTTACTTTCAATTTTGGGTATTTTCCTACTCCTCATTTAATTGTCTATCTATCTGTCTATCCATCCTTTTTATTTGAATATATGAAATGTTAACATAATTCTACATATGGGCTATAACATAATTATACCAAAAGGTATACTCAGGAAATTATCCTTCCCCAACCCCCTCACCCTGTTCTGACCCCACGCTTTAACCCTCATTGCTACTCATCTCCTGAAAGTCATGGTACCAACCAGGGTTCTCCAGAGAAACAGAACCAATAGGAGATTATACATGATTGATTATGGGAACTGGCTCACACTTATGGAGGCTGAGAGGCACACTTCCTGTGCCGCCTACAGCCTGGAGAACCAGGAAAGCCAATGATGCATTCAGAGTCAGAAGGCCTAAGAATGGGTGTAGCCTGGGGGTGGGAACATTTTAATAGATTTAGATTCCTGATTCATTTTGAATTTATTTCAGTATGTGGTCTAAAGCATAGATTTAATTTTCTCTTTATCTAAATGGCTAATTGGATATGTCAGTACTGTTTATTAAAAGGTCAATTTTGCCCTAGTGAGTTGAGATGCTGCTTTGTTATATGCTGAATTTCCATATGTATTTGGGTCTATCTCTGGACTTTCTATTCCACTTCATTAATTTATCCATTCATGCACCAGTACCACACTGTTTTAATTATAGAATCTTTATAGCATGTTCCAATGTCTGGTAGGGATGGTCCTTCCTTGTAGACTTTTGTTTTCAGTGTTTTCTTTTCCAGTGTTTAATGCATGTTTCTTGCATGTTTGTTCTTCTATACCAATTTCAGTATTATATCTCTAGCTACATAAAACTTTGTTGGAATGGCATTACATTTATAAAATAAGGATAACTGATATCATTATGATAGTGATTATTCCTATTTAAAAATAAGGTGCGTTCTCACTTATTTCTAGGATCCAAAAATCAAATCTTTTGAACTCATGTACATAGAGAGTAGAAAGATGTTTATTAGAGGCTGGGAAGGGTAGTGGGGGTGGTGGGGGAGGTGAGGATGGTTAATGGGTACCAAAAATATATATATAGGAAGAATGAATAAGACCTATTATTTGATAGCACAATAGGGTGACTATAGTCAATAATAATTATATATTTAAAATAAAGAATGTAGTTGGATTGTTTGTAACTCAGAGGATAAATGTTTGAGGGGACAGATGGATACCCCATTCTCCATGATGTGCTCATTTTACATTGCATGCCTGTATCAAAACATCTCATGAACCCCATAAATATTTACAATGACTATCTACCCACAAAGATTTTTAACAATTGTAATAAACAATAAAAATATGGCATGTTTCTCATTTGTTCAAGTCAACTTTTCTATCTTTTAGAATTGTTCTAAAGTTTTTCTCATGTAGATTTTGCACATTTCTTAAGTTTATTGCTATACCTTCTTTGTTGCTACTGTAAATGGGGTTTTATCATAAAACTTTCTAATTGATTATGGCTTATGTATATGAAGACTATTGATTTCTATACATTAGCTTTATTGTCCTGCTGTCTTATTTAAATCTTTTGAGCTGGTTTAACCATCGATTCTCTAAGATTCTCAGGTATTCGCACATGTCATGTGCAAATAGCTATGGTTTTATTTCCTTTCAAATTTGTATGCTTCTTCTTTGTTTCTCCTATCTAGTTGTACTGTCTAAGATTTCAGTACGTTGAAGAGTAGTGGAGGTAGTACAGATAACTTTCAACAAATTACTCAGTGTTTCACAGGGCTGATTTCCTACCCCACTTTCTCACTCCTTGGCGATAGAATCCTAAATTTTTTCAGTCAGCAGTGGGTTAGCTAAAGGACTGCATTCTAGACGTTACTTTACCTGGGTATGATAATGAGGCAAAATCTTGGTAAAAGAGAAATAAGTGGAGTCATTATATGATACCTTAGATCCTTTTTCTTCATCGCTTTTCTACTACCTGGAATTAGGATGTAATGACTGGATCTCTAGAGGCCATTTTGGGCCGCAAGGTGACTTTGTGAATGGGAGCCATGCATCAGGATGTATGTATTAGCAAGACAAAAAGCGTGTGTCCTTCATTATCAAGGAGCCCCATACCAAGCCAAGACTGCCTGCCACTGGACGTTTTTACATGAGATAAAAATGTCTGTTTCTTGGAGTTTCCAGTCACATCCAGCCAATCAAAATTCTAACGGAGTTTTAGTTTCTTCATCTGTAAAGTGATGATATTTTACTTTGCTGAGTTATCAGAATTAAATGAGATAGTTCACATAAAAAAAAGGCTACATGTAGTAAGCACAAAAGTCTCCCATGATTTTGTGAGGTTTGGATGAGCTCTGTATTTAAGTGCCCTTTGCAAGCTGTCAATGTAAGGCCAACATCTCCGTCTGTGCTTTGCACCTGTTCTCTTTCTTCTTTCTCAACTCTTCTGTAATCAATTATCCTTTCATTTCTTGAATAGTTTACTTCTCTCTTTCAACTTGACTCTTCATGTGGATTTTAAACATTTGTGAGCTGTTCTCATTGAATCAAAACTGTCCCTTGTCCCCTCCAGCTACGATTTTGTCTTTCTCCTATTCTTCAAAGTCAAAGTTTTAAAAACAATGTTTTCTTATGTGATGTATCAGACAGTGTCGGCTGTCAACCCAGACCTTTGAGTCCCTGCTTCGTGTGTGTGCCTGCCCCGCTTCAGCATGCTTTTGCTTCTGACACCCAGTGCTGTGGCTTCACAAGGACTGCCTTTGGGCTATGAGAACCACTCAGCTCCCACCTTCACCCTCCACAGATCCAGAAGGGCCTGGAATATATTCTAGGTAATTCCAGTAGATTCCAGAAGTTCCTAGAATTTACTCAGGGTGACAAAGGTGCAATGCTTGAAAGCCATGCCCCCTTGCCTCAGGCTGGAACAGCTGAGCTCCCCACTGAGACCTGGGAATCTGGCTGAGCCACCCTCTGCTGGCCTTTCCTGGGGCTGCACTGTGGTTGGCTTCCTTCTCTCCCGACTGGCATTTTCTCGCGGGCATTTGAGTCAATCACTTGCACTTGAATGTTTGTCCCAGCCTGCAACTGGAAACCTAACCCAAGACACCTAATCTCCATCTCCTCTCCTCTTCACTCTCCAGCCCAAGAGAGTCTGGCTTCTAGGCCCATCACTCCAGGGAAGCAGCTCTTACAGAGAGCCCCCAAAACACGATGTCACTAAATCCAGTGCGCACAGTTTAGTTCTGTCTTTCTTGACTTCACAGCACCATTCAGTGCCACAGACCCATGCTTCTTGAAGCGCAGGTCTTCCCTGGTGACCTCCCTGGCTTACCCTACATTTCGTGGCCTTGCCCTCTTCTATCCAGCCATTGAAACAGAGAGAGTTCTTCAGGCTTGGTCCCCTCTTCCCAGGTGGTCTCACCCAAGCCCAGAGCTTCATTGCTACAACATGCAGGGTACCTACATATCTCTGTTGCAGCGCTTTCTCTGTTTGCTAAACATCTCTGCTTGGAGATGTTTCATAAGCACCTCCAAGCTAAATTCATAATAACCCTGTCCACAGAAGCAAGCTCGGTCCTCTTGCACTCTGCTGTAATGTGGTGAACGCAGCACTTCTCCATCTGGCTAGAACCTGGGAGTCATGCTGGACCCCCAGCATGACTTGTGCATGTAACCTACCAAGCACCGACTCCTGTGTCTGGTACCTTCTGAGTCTCTCTTGAGCGGTTCCCTCTCCTCTACCACCACCTCCGCTGCCACCGTAGTCCCTTCTGTCATCGACAACCACGTCAATGGTGAAAATAGCCTCTTCACTGGTCTTTCTGCATTTGTTCCTACTCCCCTCTAATTTTTTCCCACATGACTGCCAGGCAGATCTTTCCAAAATATAAATTTAATCATGTCTTAAAAAATAGCTTGCTGAGATATAATTCACATGCCACACAATTCATCCATTTAAAGCATAAAATTTATGCTTTTTAATATATTCACAGAGTTGTGCAAACATCACCACAATCTAATTTTAAGACTATTTCCATCATCCCCAAAAGAAACCCTGTACTCATTAGCATTCATCTCCTGTTCTTCCACACCCCCAGCCCTGGGCAACCACAAATCTACTTTCTGTCTCTATGGATTTGCCTATTCTGGACATTTCACATAAATATAATCATATAATATGATTATATTTTTTGTGGCTAGCTTCTTTCACTTAATATGTTTTCAAAGTTCGTCTATGTTGTAACAAGTATTAGCACTTTTTTTGGCTGAATAATAATATTTTATTGCATGGATATATCACATTTAGTTTATCCATTCATCACTTGATGGGCATTTGGGCTGTTTCTCCTTTTCAGCTGTTATGAATAATGCTTCTGAGAGGCTCAGGTATAAGAGTTTTTTTTTTTTTTTTTTTTTTTTAATATTTCTTTTGGGGGGGTTTGTGGTATAAGTTTTTTTTTTTTTTTTTTGTCCTGAGATGGAGTCTCGTTCTCTTGCCTAGGATAGTGTGGAATGGCACGATCTTGTCTCACTGCAACCTCTGCCTCTGGGGTTCAAGTGATTCTCGTGCCTCAGCCTCCTGAAAGCTGAGATTACAGATATGTGCTACCACACCTGGTTAACTTTTGTATTTTTAGTAGAGATGGGGTTTCACCATGTTGGCCAGGATGGCCTCGAACTCCTGACATCAAGTGATCTTCCCACCTCGGCCTCCCAAAGTGCTGAGATTACAGGCATGAGCCACCATGCCTGGCCTCACATATAAGAGTTTTTGAGTGTAGATATGTTTTCATTTCTCTTGGATATACACCTAGCAATGGAATTACTTGACCATGTGCTAATCATATTCTTTTACAAGCTTTTCAGTGGCATTTCATGGCACTTACAAATGAATTCAGTCTCCTTTTTTCTTGGTGCCCAAGTTTCCATATGATCTGACCCCCACTTATCTTGCTGCTGGTGTGGTCTTTGGATAGCCTGTGCTATTTTTTTTGTTGATGTCTATGTCATATTTTGGCTGGAACAATCTTAATTATTAGTCTAAATCAATTTTAACCATTGGACCGATTTGTATTTCTATGACATATCTATCATATATTACATGATTAGTCAAATCTTACCATCGGACTGTGATATGGTTTGTCTGTGTCCCCACCCACCCAAATCTCAACTTGAATTGTATCTCCCAGAATTCCCACTTGTTGTGGGAGGGACCCAGGAGAAGGTAATTGAATCTTGGGGGCCAGTCTTTCTCATCCTATTCTTGTGATAGTAAGTTTCAAGATCTCTCATGGATTTATCAGGGGTTTCCATTTTCATTTCTTCCTCATTTATCTCTTGCCACTAGCATGTCAGAAGTGTGTTTCACCTCCCGCCATGATTCCGAGGTCTCCCCAGCCATGTGGAACTGTAAGTCCAATTAAACTTCTTTTTCCTCCCAATCTCAGGTATGTCTTTTTCAGCAGCATGAAAATGGACTAATAAAGTAAATGGGTACCAGCAGAGTCGGGAGTTGCTGAAAAGATACCAGAAAATGTGGAAGCAGCTTTGGAATTGGGTAACAGGCAGAGGTTGGGACAATTGGGAGGGCTTAGGAGAAGAAAATGTGGGAAAATTTGGAACTTCCTGGACACTTGTTGAATTTGCCTAAAATACTCATAGCTGTATAGACAATAAGGTCCCGGTTGAGGTGATCTCAGATGGAGATGAGGAACTTGTTGGGAACTGGAGCAAAGGTGACTCTTATTATGTTTCAGCAGAGACTAGCGGCATTTTGCCCCTGACTTAGAGATTTGTGGAACTTTGAACTTGAGAAAGATGATTTAGGGTATCTGGTGGAAGAAATTTCTAAACAGCAAAGCATTCAAGAGGTCACTTGGGTACTGTTAAAGGCAGTCAGTTTTATAAGGGAAGCAGAACGTAAAAGTTTGGAAAATTTGCAGCCTGACCATGAGATAGAAAAAAGATGCCATTTTTCTGGGGAGAAACTCAAGCAGGCTGTAGAAATTTGCATAAATAGCAAGGAGCCTAATGTTAATCCCAAAGACCATGGGGAAAATGTCTCCAGGCCATATCAGAGACCTTTGAGACAGCCTCTCCCATCACAGGCCTGGAGGCCTAGGAGAAAAAAGTGGTTTTGTGGGCCAGGCCCAGGGTTCCTGTGCTGTGTGCAGCCTAGGGACTTGGTGCCCTGTGTTCCAGCCATGGCAGCTATGGCTATAAGGGACTTATGTACAGCTCAGGCTGTGGCTTTAGAGGGTGGAAGCCCAAAACCTTGGCAACTTCCACATGGTATTAAGCCTGAGGATGCACAGGAGTCAAAAATTGAGGTTTGGGAACCTCCATCTAGATTTCAGATGTATTGAAATGCCTGGATGCGCAGGCAAAAGTTTGCTGTGGGGTGGGGCTCTTATGGAGAGCCTGTGCTAGGGCAATGTGGAAGGGAATTGTGGGGTCAAAGGCCCCACACAGAGTCCCTACTGGGGCACTGCCTAGAGGAGCTGTGAGAAGAGGCCCACCATCCTCCAGACCCCCGAATGGCAGGCCCACCGAAAGCTTGCACTGTGCACCTGGAAAAGCCGCAGACACTCAAAGTCATGATCGTGAGTAAGTCTCACAAGATCTGGTGGGTTTATTAGGGATTTCCACTTTTGTTTCTTCCTAATTTTTCTCTTGCTGCTGCCATGTAAGAAGTGCTTTTTCCCTCCTGCCATGATTTTTGAGGCCTCCCCAGCCACGTGGAGCTCTAAGTCCAATAAAACTTCTTTATCTACTCGCTCACGAGCATGTCTTTATCAGCAACATGAAAACCAATGAACACAGACTGTGTTCCTTTTTGTGCTCTCGGACTTTCTTTTTGTGCTCCCAGGACTTTGGCCACAATGGGCTCTTTTTTGTCTCCTGCCTTCACTAAACTGTAGGTCTGGAAATTTCTCTCTGGACATTAAAATTGTTCCAGCTAAAATATGACATAGATATCAACAAAGAAATGGCACAGCCTATCCAAAGGCCATACCAGCAACTGAATACAATTTCACTGGTGGGAGGTAACTTCTCAACAGTGGATGAGCTCAGGAGGCTTATTGGAAAAAGAACTCACTAGGGATGAGAATGTTGTTTCTCACAGATCAAGAAACCCCAGGATCTGCCACCAAACTAAATTACTCTGGGGTAAAATGATGTGTATTTCTTAGGGTCAGGAGCTCACAGCTTGGTTTTGTGACAGGACACCTCCACTGACTTCCTGTGTATTCCCTGCATCTGCCTCAGAGGTATCTAATTTAATTAGATCAGAAAATAAAGTGAGTTTCTCCTCCCTTCCTCTAAACTATGAAACAAGAACATTTTAAAAAAGAAGTATCCTTCCTCCCTCAGTGGGCTTTGGGGAATAAGGAGATAAACAAAGCTGCACTGAGAGCAAAGGTGTGGCTGCCTTCTGAACACAGAGGTTTCCTTCTTGCAGTTCGCTGAACTCCAGGACAGGAAATTTCTGCAAGATAGGTTGTGGAGCAATAATGCCAACCTTTAAAGGAGCCCCTGGGTCATCCTTAAGATCTCTTGCAGACCAGAGGAATCTTTCCAAACTTGGGGAGCAGCTCGAGTCTTGTCTCAGGGCTGCTTACAAGGCCAGATGCACATCCTGCGGGGCCAGTGTGACTGTGCACCATGGTCCCTAAGCAGGAAGGGTCCCCATCACATCACACGTGGGCCTCTGAGTTAGTCCATTTTCATGCTGTTGATAAAGACATATTGGGACTGGGTAATTTATAAAGAAAAAGAGGTTTAATGGACTCAGTTCCACATGGCTGGGAAGGCTTCACAATCATGGTGGAAGGCGAAAGGTGCATCTTACATGGTGGCAGGCAAGAGAGAATGAGAGCCAAGTGAAAGGGGAAACTCCTTATAAAACCATCAGATCTCATGAGACGTATTCACTACCACGATGACAGAATGGGGGAAACATATTCTCATGACTCAATTATCTCCCACCAGGTCCCTCCCACAACATGAGGGAATTATGGGAGCTACAATTCAAGATGAGCTTTGGATGGGGACACAGCCAAACTATAGCAGCCTCTACAGCTAATCTCTTCCCATTGTTTCTCCTTCCCCTGTTTCAAGCTTGTTGTTACCTTTTCCCTACCTGTCTCAGCCTGGGGTCCTCAGAAGCAGGCCTTAAGATGAGAATGTGTGGGTGACAGGTGGAGGATGAGCTCCCAGGTCCCCAGGAGAGCATAGTAGGAGCAGCAGAGCACTGGGAGGCCAAGTGTGGGAGTTGTTCTCCCCCCTCCACAGAAGGAAGCTCCCACTGAATCCTGCAGGGGGATGTGGTGGGGAAGAGATGCCCTAGCCACAGCCTGGGAGTGGGCTGTCTTATCCCTGTCCCTGTCCATCGTGGGACAAGAACCTGAGGGGGTCGGCAGCGCAGACCTTCTCCATTTCCTCCCTGCACCTGAGCCAAGCCTGCCCCAGGAGTTCCAGTCTCTGAAGAAGAGCCACAGGTGCTGGAAAAAGCACAGGAAACAAGGGGGGAGACACAAAATTGGTAAAAAGGGACCCAAGGGGAGGAGCACGGACAACGTCCCCTTACCCTGCTGGGATGTGCATTGCAGTTAAAGCTCAAAGCTAAAGACTTCATGTGCATTCCCCACATCCTGCTGAAGCATGCTTGGATTCTTGTTCTTTCATTACACTGCCACCTCCCATAAGCAGACCCAGCTCCTGTGTGTAGGAGCCATAGTCACAGCTTCAGAGGTCATTGTCCTTCCCAAACGCCCCAAATGCTGTCAGCTTTGTCCTCGTCAAACGCCACGTTCACTGTGTCATTTCCTTTTCAGAAACCTCCTATGGCTTTTCATTGCTTTAATGATACAGTTAGAAATCCTGGCCAGGTGTAGTGATTCATGCATGTAATCTCAGCACTTTGGGAGGCTGAGGCAGGAGGATTCCTCAAGGCCAGCAGTTCAAGACCACCCTTGACAACATATTGAGACCCCTGTCTCTACAAAAAAAAAAAAAATTAATCAGGCATGGTGGCACATGCTTGCAGTACCAGCTACGTGGGAGGCTAAGGTGAACGGATTGCCTGAGCCTCAGAGGCTGAGGCTGCAGTGAGCCATGATTTTGCCACTGCACTCCAGTCTGAGTAACAGAGAAAGACTGTGTCAAAAACAAAACAAAACAAACAAAAAACAAACAAAAAAACCAAAGCCTCCTTCACTTAATATTTTAGGCCCCTGAAAATCTAGGCTCAACTTACCTTTCTAGTCGTAGAGTCCTCTTTTTAATTGTGAGAACTCTCATCCCTAGTGAGATTTATGAGTGAGAGACTTAGAACCTGGGGTCATCACAGGTGTGAATTCTACTCTAGAACCAACCACTGTGTGAAACTCCATGAATACACTGCCTCTTCTCTCCTAGGCTGAGTGTCTTGAGTGATACATGAGAGCTGTGAGATGGTTGTGAGGATTCCACTGGGCACAGCATTAAAGGGGCTTAGACCAATGTCTGAAGATGCCAGTGCTAGGGAGATGGTGGTTGAATCTGAATCTGTGCAGTTTCTGTGGGCATAAATTATGCTTTTTCTGGTTTGAATTCTTTGCTTGCTGGGCTTTGTACCTGGAGATCTCTCTTTCTTCCCACTGGTCAGAATCTTGCACATCCTTCAAGGCTGGGCTGAAAACTTCCCTCCTCTGTGCTGACTTTTATGACTACCTAAATCCTCAATGATCAGTCCCACCTCTCCATTCCCACTGTCTTGTATTATGTCTTTGATAATTTCTTCCTCTCTCTCTCTCTCTCTTTTGTTTCTCTTTTTGTAGTAGTTCAATTAGTCAGATACTGGATCCACAGATTGGTCTTCTAGGTCTCTTATTTTTTCTGTTATCTTTTTTATCCTTGTTTTTTAGATCTGTTTTTTTTTGGACACCATCTGAATTTTATTCTCCAAGTCTTGTAATGAATTCTCCTGTTTGTAGTCATTTAAAAATTTCCAATAGCTCTTTGCTTTGGTATCTGAATTTTCCTCTGATACAGCAACATATTTTTGCTTCATGGGTACAATTCTTAATTAGAGGATTTTATTTTGAGTTCTGTAACCTAACTTATTTTTGTTTTGGTTGGAGTCATTTAAAAAACTTGTGTCTATTCTGAAATATCTACACAGACTTCATCCTTGTTCATTTAAGTTGAAGGGTGAGGCAATGAAAAGTCATGCATGTGAACAGCCTCTGTCAGGTAGATGGTTTTGGCATCTGGAAGATTGAGGGCATCTTAAATGCCTGAATGAGGAGATGTTTTCAGTGGGGCTATTGATTTGTTTCAAGGAGGACCCTTTGTGGGGAGTAAGGGGTGTAGGCCAGAGAGATGTCTGATTTCTAGTGTTTTGAGAGAGTGCAGTGGGACAGGGCAGCCCATGTCCACACCTTCATTTCACCACCTTCATCATTCCTTCTGAGTGCTGGACCTCATCAAAGTCTGGCAGGGTAGATGGGCGTATTGCCTCCTATGAAGATTCTAGGCCATGATTCCTCTGATCTACTACATCTGTTTTCATCCATCTTCTAGTCAATTGTTGAATTTTCATTTAGTGACAGACCTTCTTTTACTTTCTTTATTGTTGTGCATTAAATTCTTTTAAATTTTCTTGCTATCATTTTAAGGAGAACTCAGATAAAGGTGGAGTTAAACAGCCTTTCATTTAGAGCTGGAAGTCCCACATTCTTTCTTATTTAATGAGCCATTCAAATCAAGATATTCATGGGACTGGCTTTTTAAAAAGACACAATTAGATTATAATCCAGAATGGAGAGGAAATAATGCTTTATTTTTTGTTTTATGAAAGCTGGCCCAGTATCTTTCATTTGGTAGGTGCTCAATTAATGTCTTTCAATTGAGTTTGCTTTAACATTTAAGCTCTACCATTTTTTGTTTGTTTGTTTGTTTCACGGTCTTATCTGTTCTCACAAATGTGATTTCTCTTAGAACCAACTCAAATATCTGGAGAGCCATTTGTATCTCCATTTTATGGCCTTTTATATTTTCAGTATTGACTATGCACTTCTATAGGATTTGAAAGAGATGAGAAAATATAGTAAGTACCCTATGTGGAGAGATTCATATTCCATTACTTGTCTTCAGAGTTATAGTCCTCTTTAGTTACTTTCCTTGCATGTAAAAACATAGGTTGGGCATTTTATTATCCCTTATTGCTTGCTTCTTTTTTGTTGCTGCTCAATAGGGAAAGTAGGTTGTTTCCTCTTGTAATTTCCAGAGTTCTTTGCGTTAAGGGGTGATTTTTCTCCCTTCCCCATGGCTGTGAACACGTAGATGTGCACACTTGCACGTGTCTTTCACTCCCACGCATGCCCCAGTATATTCTGGACATTTTTCTCTTAAAAAGAAAACGAAGTTTCTGATTTCAGGTCATCCAAATAAAAGCCATCAAGCAGAGCAGCATGACATGGTTCTTAAGTTCCACTGGTCACATTTTTGGCAAATAGCTGTGTCCTGTAACTGTCATTCCCATCATGTCCAGCTTACTCACCAGTGAATGCATGACATTTTTTCTTGGCCTTGGAATGTTCCATCTCAATGAAAACTAGAGGGAAAAAGTCACTCTTCAATACTGTAAATATGAAAAAAAGTCCGTCATGGAGACTTTTCTTATCAAACTGTAGAGGAAGAGCCTGCTCTGCTGGGGCCTCTTGGGAGAGATACCTGGTTCACAATGGAACCAGCTCAGGAGGAAGGAGGCTGTGAAGTGGGACCTGGAGGCTCAGGTGGCCTTTCTTGTCCCAGGCCTGCCTTCCCCACTAGCTAACTGGCGGCCCTTCTCTGCCCTCATTCTCCACCTCCTGCCTGCAGGTTGGCTGTTGGTCATTTGGGTCAGTGCTCCTCTCCCAGGAGTGTTTACATTTAAAACCCAAGTTCTGACAGTGGAATAAAAGGCATGTTACAGAGGGCCCACTCGGCTAGGTGGTGGTGCACCAGCCTCGGATGGTGCTGCTAAAATCATGCCTCCTAGGGGAGCCCCTTTAGATACTGAAAACTTGTCTTACCTGCACAGTTTCCTGATTCAGGGAATGGACTAGGTGCTGCTGCTAAGGGAGAGACACTGGGAGAAGCCAAACCTCAAGGAGCCTTCAGTTCTCTCCTTACTGGGCCAGGAGAAGGAATTTTGTTTTTTTCTGAAAAAGAAAATCACCAGCTTAAAACACAACAAAGAAGCCTTTGGCATTGAGGACTAGATAGGAGAGGAGGTATTCATTTTGGTGTGGGGAGGAGACATCAGTAAACATCTCTTACACACACACACACACACACACACACAACCAGTAAGCATTTCTCTCTCTCTCTCTCTCTCTCTCTCTCTC
>NW_016107372.1:8295884-8354229 GCF_001604975.1 Cebus imitator | reverse complement strand
CACACACACACACACACACACACAGGGACATGAAACACGTGTTTCAGTAGGTGTCGTTCCCAAGCTGTCCACAAGATGGTGCAGAAACCCTGCTCACAGTCTGTCCTCCAATGGCACCGCCTCTGAAGAGGGATTTGCAGCCTTTGCCAGGCTCCTGGTAAATTGAAGTTTGGAGGGCAGCAAGCAGCTTTCACCGCGGTGAGCTGCCTTTGCCATTTTCGGCATTCCGATTGAAAATTCAATTAAAAATCAATTGAGTTCCAGTAAATAAAATGAAATGACAAATGTGTACAAAAGCTTCCTGTGCAGGGCTTAGACTGGAAGACAGCTCGAGGTCATCCAGGAAGGTGGGGAAGGAGACCTGGGTGAGCTGCTGTGGAGTGACAGGCGCCTCCTGTTCCTGGGGAATCTTGAAGTCTGCGGCGGTGGGGAGTTTAGCCGTGCATCACGCTGGGCATTTGCCATGGACAACGCTTGTCTGCATGCTGCGGAGACAGTCATTCGGAAGAGTCCTGGTCTTTAGAGAGCTTGAATCTGACAAAAACTCACACCAGAAAAATAACGAGGGTGCCAGATGGTGGTCAGCACCGCAGGAGAGATGTGACAGCTGAGTGCGGAGGTGTAGCTTCACTTTTAAATAGCATGGCATCAGAAGACCTCGGGGAGACATTGACATTTCAGTAAGACCTGAAGGACTGATGGTGTGAGCACGGGTGTTTTAGGGGAAGACCATTCTAGGCAGTAGTCACAGCAAAGGCAGTGGTTGTGGGGTTGGGAGGTGCCGGGAGGAGGCAGGGAGGACCTAGGAGGCTGATGTGGCTGCTGGGGCAGGTGAAGAGGCAGGGCAGGATATGCGTCAGAGAGATTCTAATGGGGGAGACTCGAGGGATTTCGAAGCAGAGTGATCACATGAGACCTTGCAGCATAGTATAAGGGCTTTGGACTTTACTTTGGGAATTGCTGGACGCCACTGAGCGTTCTGAAGAGAGGCCCGTGGCATGATTCGCTTTGCATTTTGTAGGGATCATTCTGGCTCCTGCATTGAGAAGGGCCTACAGGCAGGAGCCAAAAGACCAGTTAGGAGATGGCTGCCATGACTGGGTGACAGATGGTGGTGACCGGGGTCAAAGGGAGTGACAGTGGAAGTGAAGAGTAGCAGTCAGATTTAGAGTATCTTTGGAGCGAATAGAGTTGATGGTAGATTGAATGAATGTTTGAGAGGCAGAGAGGGGTCAGGGATGACTTTGAGGTTATTTCCTTGAGCCATTGGGCAGATGGAATGGCAATTAACTAAGCTAGCAGAGCAGGTTTTTGGGGGAAAGATCAGGAGCTCTGTTTGGGATATGCTGAGTGTGGGTTGCCTTTGAGATGTCCAAGTGGAGATATTCAGATCTATGAACCTAGAATTCAGGGGCAGGGTCCAGTCAGATGTAAATATGGGAGTGACAGGTCTGGAGATGATATTTAAAGGCATAGGCTGGAGTGAGAATGGGTAGACACGAGATAAAGCCCAACACTGATCTGCTCCAATGTTTAGAGGTTGGGACATGCCGAGGGGCCAGCAGAGGTGACTGAAGAGGGTGGACCAGTGAGGTTGGAGAGAACCCAAACCTGAAGACTGTGGTGTCCTGGAAGCCAAGGAGATAAAAGACAGAGGAGGAGAGAGAGGTCTCCATGTCAGCACTGCCAACGTGTGGGGCTGGATAATCCTTTGTTGCTGAAGGCTGTGCATTATAGGATGGTTAGCAGCATCTTTGTCTTCTTCCCTGTGGATACCAGCTGAGATGTCGCTCACCGTATGTGGAAGTCGTCCTGCAGACCCTGACTCCACGAGGGATGAGTGAATGCACTCTCACACCATTACAGTGTTTCAAGTGGGCTAGGGATGGCCGTGGGCTGCTTTCAGAGGGTGAGGTGCAGCCCATCGACCCAGACTCCCTGTTTATCCACACATTTATTCCCTCTAGCTTTTACAACAGAGGTTCTAAGTCAACACACTTGTGGATAATTAACATGGTTAAGAGAATGGTGAAAGCTTTAGTTTCCATAATTCCCCTTTGACCTTCCCGGGAGAGGCCACCCAGCCCAAAATTAACATGAGTAAATAGAGTGGAGACAAATGGGTATGGAGTAAGGCCTTCGATAAGTTTCCATCTCTTTCCTATGCTAATGTTAAAGAGGTGCCTCAATAAAACCTTTTGGACTTCCAAAAGGTTTGAGACCATAACCTACATCTTTTCCTAACAGTTAATATCTTTGATATTTTGTCAGCCACCCCAAGTGAATAGCAACGACAAGTAGCAACCCCCCTCCCTACAACGTCAACCAAAAATGTCTCCGGGCACTGCCACAATTCTCTGAAGAAAAACATCTTCTTTGAGAGCTACTGTTCTAACTCAAGGCGTGAAGAGCTGAATTCTAGCACAGGAAGCTCAATCCTAACCAAGGGCAGAGGAAGCTACCGGGGAGGCTGGCACATCTGAGTTGAACTTTGAAGGTTGCGTAGCGTACTGACAGAGAGTAGCTGGGGTTGAGTGGGGAAGGCAGCTCAGACTGGGAAAAGTTCCCGATGCTTGACCGTGTCCCTGCACAGAGACCAGCTTTACTTTTTGAAGCCACGGAAATAGCGGTATCACTTTTACCATCTCTTGCTTTAGGCACAGGCATGGTTTCCATGACATCTCTTTTTCCAACAAAGGAAGACTGAAGGTTAAATAAATTTTTTTTTTCCTAAAATATAATTTAGGGGGATTTAGGCATGACCATACACGTCACACCATTTAAAAAATGTTATTAAAAAAGGAAAGAAAACCCTGCTCCCCTGCCTTTCTCTGCTCTCCCACCTCCTACCCCTGGCATCTTTCCAAATTAAAAATGAGAAGCTTGTCTTTCCCTCAGGTTCTATATACGAGACCAGATTGTTTTTTTCCATCATTGGAATATAAATTATTGCTTTGTTTCAATTTGATTAAAAATCTCTCCCTTCCTTTCAACACACACACACAGTCACGCACACACACACGCGTGCACATACACACACACAGAATTGAAATACAACTTGGGTTTTTAAAAATTTATTTTAAGCGCCTACTTTATGGTCTTATTAGGAGGTTTTACTGAGCATTTATTGAAGAGATTCTTTTTCTCGACATTTAGCCAATACGTCCAGAGGATGCGCTCATGTTTCATACATAAGAATCTCAACAGAAAAAAAGTATTCATGGTGAGAAGGGGTGAATTGGGTTTCACTTTGAGGGAGGGAGGTTTAGATATGACTCAAGTAAAGGCCAATTTAAGTGGAAAGTATCAGGACTTTGGAAGAAAGGAAGGACTTTTGCAGCAGAGGAGAAGGGAAACTCCTGGGTGAGTAGGAGAAACTGGCTGTCAGCGTTATGTTATCTTCTTAAAACTGGCTGGGCAAGCTTCCTGATGGCAAGTTATAAGGAAATGTATTAATTAATGAACATGACATTCAGATGCAGACCCTGTAAATCTGGGCATGAAAATGCCTGTTCCAGGGGTTCCTAAGACTGGTCCCTCATCACAATCATCAGGGATGCTCAAAAGGATGGAACCCTCCCCTAAAGATTCTGGATCTGTCCACATGGGGTAAGCTCAAGGCATCTGTAATTTGTAGAAGTTTCCCATATGCTGCATACTAGCCCTGGACTCCACATTGCCATTTGGGAATTATTTGCCTAGTTTTAACAGAGATGAAGGAGCTTCAGGTCTTAGACAAGAAAGTGATTCTGTAATTTTGTGAATCTTACTTCCTCATTTTTTTTTTTTTTTAATTAGAGTCTCACTCTGTGGCCCAGGCTAGAGCGCAATGGTGCTATCTTGGCTCACTGCAGCCTCCACCTCCCAGATTCAAGTGATTCTCCTGCCTCAGCTCCCTGAGTAGCTGGGATTACAAGTGCATGCTACCACACCCAGCTAATTTTTGTATTTTTGGTAGAGACAGAGTTTCATCATGTTGCTGAGTTTAGTCTCGACCTCCTGACCTCTTGATCCCCCTGCCTTGGCCTCCCAAAGTGCTAGGATTATAGGCGAGAGCCACCATGACTGGCCCCCCATTTTTTTAAGTCAACAATTTGGTGGCTAAATGAAGATGGTAAGATCTGAGCAAAAATGTAACTGAGAAAATGAATCTTTGACTTTTTATTCTAAGGAGACTTGCGTTGAGCATGTGGCAAACTTTTCCTTTCCTGTTTTCATCCGTCCTCTTTGCCTTGGCAGTGAACCCTATCATCCAGCACTATTTGTGCTTTGGTCTGTGATGTCCTGGCCAATGACCCTGGTACGTAGATCAGAACCAGTAAGTGAGACACTGCTTGTGCAAGTAGTTTATATATACTGTGTTTGCCATTCATATGAAGTGCTAGCAACGTCATGCCTTCCCTCTTTTGAGGTCTTCTGAAGAAATGCCTGCTTCTCCTAGTGTCCTCTTCAAAATGTTCCTGGTAAGTAGGGCTGGATAGCCCTATGCAGCAGGGATGAGAAAAGCCAAGAGTGTCCCAAAGAATGGCCACTGAGCCGGGCGCGGTGGCTCACGCCTGTAATCCCAGCACTTTGGGAGGCTGAGGCGGGTGGATCACGAGGTCAAGAGATCTAGACCATCCTGGTCAACATGGTGAAACCCCGTCTCTACTAAAAATACAAAAAATTAGCTGGGCACGGTGGCGCGTGCCTGTAATCCCAGCTACTCAGGAGGCTGAGGCAGGAGAATTGCCTGAACCCAGGAGGTGGAGGTTGCAGTGAGCCGAGATCGCGCCATTGCACTCCAGCCTGGGTAACAAGAGCGAAACTCCGTCTCAAAAAAAAACAAAAAAAGAATGGCCACTGATACTCTGGTGACCTTCCAGCACCAATCCAAGAGATCCTTCTAAGTTAGCAATGGAAAGAACAAGACAAATGGAGGATCCCTCTTCAAAGATTGCGGCTCGCTTTGGAACCATAATCATACAATGACATATGAGATTTAAAAAGAGGGTCCTTTGTACCATCTTAGTGGCCCCCTGCCAGGTTCTCAGTAGCCTCAATCACAGAGTTGTCTTCTAAGCATGTAGGTTGAAATGTGTATGTATGACCACCTCATTTGGGATCTTCCTCCATCAACAGGAATCTCTTCTCTCCTTGGATGAAGTAATGACTGCAAAGTGGTTTATACTCTGTAAAGACAGATGGCTAAGTTATAAGACATTTCACAGGCTGCTAATAAAAATAATGATAATATTAGCTGATTTCGGTTAGCACTTCATCGGGAACTGGGCACCACGTGAAGTCCTGGCATGCAATATCTCATTTAATTTTCTCAACAATCATATGAGGACGGTACTATTATTATCACCATTTTACAGATGGGTAAAGTGGAGGCTCCGAGAAGCTTGCTTGAGGCTGGCAAGGGGCAGAGCTAGGAGTCAAACAAGCTCTGCTTCTCTGTGAGTTCATGTTCTCAAAACGTCTTTGCTATGCTGCCCTGTGTGAGCTTTTGACACATTTGTTGCTCGGTAAGAACAATAGGATCCACATGCATTCTGACCACTGTGGATTCCTGCATATGTTACCAAGAACACCTGTCCGTACATCAAGACTGCTGACCTTTACCTGTGTGTTGCTGGGGAGGGAGAGGAGGAAGAACGCAAGAGGATACAATTCTGTATTCCTTCTACTTTACTGCATTACCCAGATCCCCATATAAAGGATCTATTGAAGAATAAAATAACCTGCCTTGTTCATCATCTAATCACCCCAGGAAATCAAGTTAAAGATTAAATCCTGAACACACCAATATTATTAGTCATCACCATTGAGGGCTTTAGCCCATTAGTTAATATCAAGCTCCTGACATGTCACTGATTTCTTAATTGGCAGCTTGTGACTCATAGCTAAAGAAGGGAAAAAAAGCTCTATGATCCTGCAATGTCCTAATTGCCAATTTAGTTTCTCTCAGAGGGCATGCTCTGTATATTTTGAAAACCTCATACTGCCACCTGCAATTTCGTGATCACCCAGGAAACTTCCAAATATCTTCAAAGATGTTACCTTCCTGCGAGTGTTATTTCCACTAATGAGACCAGAGGGCGAGGTGACCTTGTTCTCCTTCTTCAGAAACTTTGTCTTCATTCTTCACTGTCTGCTGTTTACTGCCACAGGGCTGTCTTTACCTGGTCCCTCTTTCTCTGAAATGTCTTCTTGAATTTTAAACACTTTCTTTTTACCTCTTTCAGAGAAGCAGCAATGCCTCTGGCTCAAAGACAATGCATGTGGGTACAACTGGCTGCCTGCACGGTGAACCTCACCCTTCAGGGTCCCTCTTTACAGCAGAGGAGTGGCTTAGGCACTTGGGGCCCAGGCCCCGGGCACACCTGCTGCATTGCACCAACTGTGAGTAGCCACAGGGGAGTAGGGGTACACAAGATGAAAATACCATCTTTTTTTTTTTAGACAAGGTCTTACTCTGTCACTCAGGCTGGAGTGCAGTGGTGCAATCATGGCTGACTACAGCCTGGACCTCCTCAGCTCAAATGATCCTCCAGCCTCAGCCACCCAAAAAACTGGGACCACAGGCATGTGCCACCATGCCCAGCTAATTTTTGTTGAGACAGGGTTTTGCCATGGTATCCAGGCTGGTCTTGAACTCCTGACCTCTGGTAATCCACTCACCTTAGCCTCCCAAAGTGCTGGGATTACAGGAGTGAGCCACCCACCGTGACTGGCCAAAAGACCTGTTTTCTGTCTTCAGAGTGTTTACAGTCTAATGTGGAGGAAAATAAAAGTGTATAAAATAAGCACAGTACAAGGAAAAATATAAGAGATTTCTTAAGAAAGATCTTCACCAAAGTGTTATAGAAATTAAGGGAAGAAAATGGTATTTTCATACAAGCCGTATCAGATGCATTGCAGAAGCCCCCTGCTTTCAAACTCTTCTCCAGCACGGTGTAAATACGCTATTTTACCTAAACCAACCTGATTCTAATTCTTCCTGACAAGTGAACGTTTGCTAAAAAGCCCAAGTTGTTCCACTTAACTGCAGTACTGTTGTGCAGTACTGTCTCTGCTTTGTTTGGTTCCTTTCTTCTCTGCATTTGGCTTGGTGCCTGAAGATCACTCTGTTGTCCAGCTAAAGATGGCGAACGTTCCCCCTCCAGGCCATTGGGTGGGTATTTCTGAAGGGTCCAGAACATCCTTCCGGTCGGTCTGCAGCTTGCTCTGAATTGTGACAGTGGTAGCTGGACATAATACTAAAGTTTCCTTGGATGGAGACTTGATGCTTCACTAGCAAGTTTTTTTTTTTTTTTTTTTGAGACAGTCACGCTGTCACTCACGCTGTAGTGCAGTGGTGTGATCTCGGCTCACTGCAATCTCCACCTCCTGGGTTCAAGCAATTCTCCTGCCTCAGCCTCCTGAGTATCTGGGACTACAGGTGTGCACCACCATGCCCAGCTGATTTTTTTGTATTTTTAGTAGAGACAGTGTTTCACCATGTTGGCCAGGATGATCTCGATCTCCTGACCTTGTGATCCACCTGCCTCAGCCTCCCAAAGTGCTAGGATTACAGGCATGAGCCACCATACCCAGCCTTCTCTAGCAAGTTTTAAAGTCACCCAGATACTTCTGAAACTTGTGAAAAGATATGGTTTTTTGTGTATGTTATTTTCGCTAATGAGAACAGAAAGTCTTTCCTCTCTATCACCCTGTATCCATCCTTTTTTTTTTCTGTGTCAACATGAAATAATCAAAAGGATCAGAATCCGGTTTTTAAGAGTTTATTCAAGTGTAAGGCTGGTAATAACCATCTAGAAGACACAAACTCCAGAAAAATGGGGCCAGTCCTCCAAAATTAAAAGTTACCTTCCTGCTTATATTGGCAGAAAGCAAAGAAGCTTAATAGGATTATAACATTTTCTATACAGGACTTGGTGAGTTACAACAATTTAATTCATTATAGTTTGTTTTCTTTTCCATAGGGCTTGTTTTCATTTCCTTTCCAATTTAAAAGAATGTATTTATCATTTGTCTTTAGAAAATGTGATAACCGTCAAGTCTTTGTGTGAGAAAGGTAAGAGGGAAGTTAATCTATAATGAAGATCAACAGTGAAGAGAGAAGAGGTCTTCCCTGGCTCCCTTTAGTCATTGACAACATTTTACAAAACAATGTAGGCAAGGAAGAAGTCTAATCTATAATGAGAGAAACAGCAGTTACAGCCGCCCAGGTTAAAGATGCCTCTCACATGACTGAGGCACGGGAGTCATACTCCTTTAAAACTCAAAATAATTTGGAGCCCCCACAGCCTAGATTTTGAATTACTTATTTTCACATCTGCCAGTCATTGAGAACTACTCATGTCTCCTTGTCCATTTTTATACCATTTCCTCCCCCTTCTCTGAGTTCTTTCTTCCAGTCTGCTTTGCTGGGTACCTCACCACCCCAAAACATCTTAACGTGCTGAAGTCATCCAGGATTTGCTTCCAGATTCTCTGCTTCTACCTCTGAACCCACCTGTTTCTTTTAACCATTTCCCTAGCTTAATTTCCATTGCTTTTCCCCCTGTATGTAAAAATTGAAGTATGACTTACTTACCTTAAGGTGCACACTTCTTAACAATATATGTGATGAATTTTTGCTTATATGTACACCTATGTAGTTGCCGGTTAAACCAAGCTTAGGGGATTTTCAGCCTCTGCAAGACCATCTCAGCCAGTACCCCACAAGGAAGCCTTGATTCTGACCATTATCATAGGTTAGTTTTGCTTACTTTTGGACTTTGTATGAATAGAACCACCAGTATTTACTCTTTTGTCTTTAATTTCTTTCATTGAACATTATGTCTGTGAGATTCACACGTGTATCAGTCACTTGTTCTTCTTACTTGAAGTGATTTCAGATACTCCCTACTGATAGCATTATCTCATGAGCATGAGAACTGCATTAGGGGGAAGAGGAAAGTTACAGATAAAAAGATAAGTAACACCAAATCTGCCGACTATAATGGTTTGAGAATTCCAAGGGAAATTGAGAATTTTAAGACCATCTCAGGCAGAGTCTTTGGTGGTTAAAGTAAAGCCAGAACTGTTTCCAGCTAGATGACCATTTGAGTCCATTGGTTTAAACTTAGGGGAAGTTGTTTTCCTGGGAGGGACAATGTCTACATCTCAGTGTCCAGTGCCCTAATGTTGAACAGCTGGACACTTAGACTAGTACTATCTATTTTGAGGAAAAATGGGACCTTGTGCTCCTGGGACCTTTAAATTTTTGTGAGGAGCCAGTGGATATGTCTGTGAACCAGGCATTTAGATGACATGAATACATGTCTTGCAAATGTATTTATTGTCACTTTTGTGGTCTGTATAGATGTTCTTCTGATTAGTAAATAGAGAAATACTAGATGTATTATTGATTCTATTGTCTTCTGCCATTTAGATAGCTTCTTAAAAAACGAAGCAATAGGAAAAATAGGGTGACATTTATGTAGAAGGATTTTGGAAATTTTCTGAAGTTAAGGAAGATATGTTCTTTTATACTTAGAAAGTTTAGAAACCATCTTGGTTTATTGTACCCAGAAAGTGTTTAGGGCTCAAAATGTCTTGTTGAATGTTGGACAAATGAGGAGATGGGGCTCCTGGGAGAGGAAGTGACTAGACAAAGGTCTCACTGCAGCTAATGGAAAAACTGCACAGAAAAGGCAGGCCTCGTGGCATCAAGAAGGTCTAAATTCTATTCCTAAGGTATTGCATGGATAATGGCTCTTGGGAGCCATCTCCTACCCTTCTTATATGTCTGAGTCTTTGTAATTAGGCTTTCTCCCTTGTGTACCAATTCTCCCACAAATCACTAAAGATTTTATAGGCCTTAAATTGAAAGCAAGATGATATCATTTTGTCATAGTGCATAAGTCAGTAATAAAATAGTGTGATTGCTTTTTAGTGATTTGATTTGAGAAGTTTGCAGAGTTATTTGTGCCCAGGCAGCTTAACCAGTAACTCCTTAGCCATCTTGTCTACATTCAGTTCGCTCTTTAGAAGGAGCAGACTTTGACCAACCTCTTCCCATTTTCCCCATCCCCAGCCTCTGAAAGCTACTCTTTGACTCTGTTTCTATGAGTCTGACTTTTGTAGATTCCACACAGAGGGGAGATCATACTGTATTTGTCTTTCTCCATCTGACTTATTTCACTTAGCACGATGTCTTCCAGGTTAATCCAAGTTGTCGCAAATGGCAAGATTTACTTCTTTATGGCTAAATAATATCCAATTACACACACACACACACACACACACACACACACACACACACACACATCTCACAATTTCTTTATTCATGTCAAGATATAACCACTTATGGTGGTTATATCTTGGTTATTGTGAACAGTGCTACAATGAATAATGAAGTGTAGCTATGTCTTTGAGCTATTGATTTCATTCCATCTTAAACTGATAGAGTTTTGCTAGTCAGTTACACCTCAATGAAGCTGGAAAAAATAAATGAAAGGAACATCCTGCTCGCTGTCTTCGTGGGGCAGCCTGACCCAGCAGAGCCACTCTCCAGCCTCTGCACATGCATGTGTTCCTGTAGGCAGCCACTGCTGTTCTTCCATGACCAGTGAAGCTGGTCCTTGTGAGATGTTGCTTTTCATGGGTGAATATCTGAAGTCGCTTCTGCAATGCTCAGAGTCTTCTGTGACAACCTTCAATCTACCTCTAACCCTTCTGCCTAATTCAGCTCCAAAGACTGTGCTAGACTCTGCCTGGAAGAGTGAGTGAGGTGCTCATTTTTCTCTTGCCCCCAGACTCTCCCATTATTCCCTGCATGCCTAAAGGTGTCTTGAGGCACCAGAGAGCCCCTGTCCCTTTTTTACTCATGTCTGGTGAATCTGTGTTCACAGAGCGAGGCACACCCCACTGGAGAAGAAGAATCTGCTTTCTGCTTCATCTGCGGAACTGGGTCACTTTAGTCATTTGCTAACCAGGTTACCAATAAAAATTGCCTGGAAAAAAATGGAGAATGAGGCTCAAAATTGAAAACAAACAAATTGAAACAAGATTAAGACAAAAGATAAATCTGTGATAATTTCTTCAGTATAGCATGTTTCTATTTCTGGTTCTGTGGTTCAGACATGAAAGACTTAAAGTAAATTTCTTTGTTGTCAGATTAAAGAGAATTTTCCATATTAAATAAAATTAAAAGCTTGGGTTAGAGGAAGCAACACCATCAGCTAGTTTCTTCTATTGGTTGCATCATCCACATCTTTGAACCGCAGGATGTAAGATGGAGCAACTTCTTCTTTTTTTTTAAATGATACTTTAGGTTCTAAGGTACATGTGCAGATCTTACAGAGTTGTTACATAGTCACATACATGGCCAGGTGGTTTGCTGCTTCCATTCCCCTAGCCTCTATATTTGGCTTTCTCCCCATGTTATCCCTTCTCACCCTCTCCACCTCCCTCTGTCCCTCCCCTACCCCCTCCAACTGACCCCAGTGTGTGATGCTCCCCTCCCTGTGTCCACGAGTTCTCATTGTTCGACACCCATCTATGAGTGAGAACCTATGGTGTTTGGCTTTCTGTTCTTGTGTCAGTTTGCTGAAAATGATGGTTTCTAGATTCATACAAGTCCCTACAAAGGACACGAACTCATCGTATTTTATGGCTGCATAGTATTCCATGGGGTATATGTGCCACATTTTCCCTGTCCAGTCTATCATTGATGGGCATTTGCGTTGGTTCCAGGTCTTCGCTATTGTAAACAGTGCTGCAGTGAACATTCGTGTGCACGTGTCTTTATAACAGAATGATTTATAATCCTTTGGGTATATACCCAGTAATGGGATTGCTGGGTCAAATGGAATTTCTATTTCTAGATCCTTGAGGAATTGCCACACTGTCTTCCACAATGGCTGAACTAATTTGCACTCCCACCAACAGTGTAAAAGTGTTCCTATTTCTCCACATCCTCAATAGAGCAACTTCTAAAAACTCTTATCCTTTCAAGCTGTTTCTGCAGTGACACTGAGGCCACTGGGGAATCTGGCCAGTGGAGGGCACTTCAGCTTCTTGCTCTGTGTGTCATCACTTTGCTTTTCACACATAACCTGGCAGAGCTGATGCAACTCTAGTGCCTCACATGAACAGTTCGCATGTGCAACCTACCGGACTGTCGTTCATCTCTTTTTGCTCTTGCGTTTCCTTCTAATCTCGAAGGTAGACTTGCCTGCTTGGAAACCTGACGTCTGTGCTTTGAAGTCTAGGAGGATGAAAAAGTCTTGAAGCCAGAATAAGATGGCCTGCAAAGGGATCGGGTTGTATTTTGACCAAAATTAAGGTTTTTAAAGAGTTTTGAAGCCTTGTTTATGTTATCAGGGCTCCAATTTAAAAGTTGTCACTGTCAGTAGATGTCTTCTGATTTCGAGAAGCACACGTGATGAGTTCTGGGTCACTCACCTTCCCACCGCATCCTGGGTGTTCCCAGCCTCGTTAGTGCTCTGTCAGCCTCAACAAAAACCACTTCCTCTGGAAGCCCGCCCCTCCCCCCACTCCCATTTGTGAGTCTTCCCAGCTGCCCTTTTCTGGTGCTTCAACCACTGACCCCCAACCTGCCTCTCCCTCTACCTGCTCCCTTAACAGCTCCAACTTGCCCCTCCTCTTAAAGGTGAGCAGAAACTACAGATGGATAAACACTTAGCATCATGCTTTTATTTTTGGACTCCCAGGACACCTGAGTGCTTTATTCCAGAAGGACATCAGCTTTGATTTTCCCTCTCAGCAAAGTGCTTTAAAGGTGAAAGTCCCTTTTCACAGAGCTGGGGCCACCTTGCATCACTACCTTGGAGCCGTTCCTGTGTGGCAGAAGGAAAGCTACCCCCTCCTTCCCTGCTTCCCGTCTCCACTGGCAGCCTTCTCTTTGAAGCTGATGTGTGCCTCTGACTCTACAACCCTGAACTTTCAGCCTTGTGTTTTTCGGCTAGCCATTCTACAGCTTGACCATCTGAATGCAGATGTGCATAGAGGTTCTGCTCGTGATCATGTGGCCCAGCTTTGTATCCTGCTAGAGCAATGGGATTGGTATGAGGGATGAGAGCTGGAGCTCTGGAGTCAACGTGCCTAGAAGGAATCGTGGATTACTAGCGTGTAATCTTCAGCAAGCTAATTAATGGCTCTGTGCCTTAGTTTCCTTCTCTGCAAAATGGTGGTAGTAACGGAACCTACTCATGGGATCATTACAAGGATTCTATGAGACAGTACCTATTAAAAATTTAAAGTGGTTTGTGACATATAGTAAATGGTCAAAAATGTTACCTAGTAGTCAAAATAGAAGTAGGGTGAGATTTAATTACATCTATAAAAATCACTCAAGCCTGCAAACTTCCAGTGCACCTGAGGGAGTTACAGAATCATCACTGTCCAAATCTAGTTCCTACTTGTTCCAGGCAAGAAAATGTTGGGCCCACAGGTCTGTCCTTCCTTCCTCCATCTGTGAGGTAGCAGTGTGAATGCCTCTTCCTTTTTCTCTAGGTACTAATAGTAGGAGAGACAGTGTATTCTACCCCAGGACTTCCAAAATGTTAATGTGCAGAGGGACCACTTGGAAATCTTAGAAAAATACAGATTTTGATCCAGTAGTTCTGGGCCGGGGCCTGAGCTTCTGCATTTCTTTTTCTGTTTTTTTAGACAGAGTCTCGCTCCATCGCCAGGCTGGAGTGCAGTGGCGCGATTCCAGCTCACTGCAACTTACGCTTTCCGGTTTCAGGCAATTTTCCTGCCTCAGCCTCCCAAGTAGCTGGGACTACAGGTGCACACCACCACACCTGGCTAATTTTTTGTACTTTTAGTAGAGATGGGGTTTCACCATGTTGGCCAGGATGGTCTTGATCTCTTGACCTGGTGATCCTCCCGCCTGGGCCTCCCAAAGTGCTGGGATTACAGACGTGAGCCACCATGCCCGGCCGCTTCTGCATTTCTTACAGTGTCACATGTGCTGCCATTGCTTCTGGTCTGGGCATCACATTTTGAGTGGCAATGATCTATACGATGATCTGATCTAGAGTCAGGAGCCCATCTTGGTGAATATTTGGTGGAAGGAACACCAGGAGTGGCTCAGCTGCGAGGGCTCAGGATGGTGTTTCAGGCTCCTGGGTGTTTATGCCCCAGAAATGCAAATGGACTTTTGCTAAAAGGTCCTGAAATGGCCACAGATTTTTACTTTAAATATTTATTTTATAGATCTGTCTATCTACCTATCTATCTATGTCTGTGGTCCCCCCACCCAGATACAGACTCAGTACACAAGGACTATTTTCTGCACCCCTGATTGCAGCCTCAACCAATTAGCAGGACCCAAGGACCCATTCCCTAGTCCCTATATATATCTACACATGCACACACACACACACGCACACACACATGCACACACATTTTTTTTTCAAGAGTCATAGTAAACTTTATTTTTTTATTTTTTTTTTATTGCATTTTAGGTTTTGGGGTACATGTGAAGAACATGCAAGATTGTTGCATAGGTACACACTTGGCAGTGTGATTTGCTGCCTTCCTCCCCTTCACCTATATCTGGTATTTCTCCCCTTGCTATCTCTCCCCAACTCCCCACCTCCCGCTGTCCAGAAGACCCCAGTGTGTAGTGCTCCCCTCCCTGTGTCCACGTGTTCTCACTGTTCAACACCCACCTATGAGTGAGAACATGCAGTGTTTGATTTTATGCTCTTCTGTCAGTTTGCTGAGAATGATGATTTCCAGGTTCGTCCATGTCCCTACAAAGGACACGAACTCATCGTTTTTGATGGCTGTGTAATATTCCATGGTGTATATGTGCCACATTTTCCCTGTCCAGTCTATTATATATGGGCATTTGGGTTGGTTCCAGGTCTTTGCTATTGTAAACTGTGCTGCAATGAACATTTGTGTGCATGTGTCCTTATAGTAGAACGACTTAATAATCCTTTGGATATATACCCAGTAATGGGATTGCTGGGTCAAATGGAATTTCTATGTCTAGGTCCTTGAGGAATCGCCACACTGTCTTCCACAATGGTTGAACTAATTTACACTCCCACCAACAGTGTAAAAGTGTTCCTATTTCTCCACATCCTCTCTAGCATCTGCTGTCTCCATCTTTTTTAATGATCGCCATTCTAACTGGCATGAGATGCTATCTCAATGTAGTTTTGATTTGCATTTCTCTGATGACCAGTGATGATGAGCATTTTTTTCATATGTTTTTTGGCCTCATGTATGTCTTCTTTTGTAAAGTGTCTGCTCATATCCTTCACCCACTTTTGAATGGGCTTGTTTTTTTCTTGTAAATCTGTTTTAGTTCTTTGTAAATTCTGGATATCAGCCCTTTGTCAGATGGGTAGACCGCAAAAATTTTTTCCCATTCTGTTGGTTGCCGATTCACTCTAATGACTGTTTCTTTTGCCGTGCAGAAGCTGTGGAGTTTGATTAGGTCCCATTTGTCTATTTTGGCTTTTGTTGCCAATGCTTTTGGTGTTTTTTAAAAAGGGACTGACATATGCATTTTGAAAGCAAAGGTAGTCACAGTACATGTAGTATATTTCTGAAAAAATAATTCAGATATACATTTTAAAAGAAAGGTCACAATTTTTTTTTCCAACATTTTAAAGTTTTAGGAATACATGATACGTAGTTCTTGTGACTCTGGAGCCCTACTTTCCTCCTTATCCTCCCTCCTGTTTCTGTGCAAATCACACATTCATATCCATATTTCATTTGGCTAAAATGATAATTTTCTACGTTTGTAAGTCACTGTTATTGTAAGGAGAACTTTAGGCAGGTGGTCAAAGTGAGAAGCAGGGAAGGAGTTCTTCCCAGTGAGCAGCAGCAAACTACCACTGGAGCAAGGTCAAGATTGTCTTGATTTGCAGCTAGTTCCATCAGCCCAGAGCTTTTCAGAGCACACCAGCAGCTCTGAAGTTTCCTAGCCTGTGTCTCCATGTGGTTTTTTGAGATTTAATTTTGGTGCATCAGATCCTCAGGGGCATATACTTTTATATTCTAGGCTAAAGCTGCCACAGGGAGGGAAACTTAGGGACTCTCTTTTAGACTAAGAAGTATCTGTGATTTGCAGAAATGTCCAGCTCAACTTTGATGGCACTTTTTATGTAGGTAAGTTTTGTGGTCCAGCTGACTCAGAAGGGAGACTCCATCCATAAAGGTGTAATCACCTGACGGGTTCTTTCTGCCTGCTGCATAGACAAAACCAATTAACCGAGACCATAGTATTGCAGTAAAGAAAGAATTTAATTAATGCTAGGCTAGGCACATAAAAGATGAAATTATTACTCAAATCAGTCTTCCCAAAGGCTTGGAGGTTAGGCTTTTTCAAGGCAGGGGACTAGGGAATGGGAACAGCTGACTGGTTGGGGATGCAGCTATGGGGCGTGGAAAATGGTCCTTGTGTGCTGAGTCTGCCTCTGGGTAGGTTTCAGCAGTGCACAGGATCAGTTGAGTCATGATCCATGAGTCCAGGCGGGATCACTGAGTTGCCAGAATGCAAAAGTCTGAAAATCATCTCAAAAGCCCAATATCAGGTTCTCTAACAGTAATGTTATCTATAGGAGCAATTGGAAAAGTTGCAAAGCTTGTAACTTCTGACCACATGACTCCTGAGCAGTAAGGGGTTATAGAAACTATACCTACATTTTACTGGAGTTCAGGCCCCTCCGAAAATCCTAATCTCATGGCCTTTCATCAGTTTTTTTTTTGTCGCTGAGCAAGGGGAAAATTCATTTTGTCACTGAGCAAGGGAACTATTCTCATTCTTGCTTCCAAGTTAAACTATAAACTAAATTCCTCCTAAGGTTAGCTTGGCATATGCCCAAGAATAAGCAAAGACAGCCAGCCTGTGAGGCTAGAAGCAAAAGAGCGTTAGCTCTGTTAGATTTCTCTCACTGTCAAAATCTTTGCAAAAGAGGTTTCAAGGGTTGCCAGGTGAGTTTCACAGGACCTGGTCCATTTGGATGTAAGAAAACTCTTTCTTCAGACTTCCTCCATGTGGACTCATTCTGCTGCTGGACTGGATATGTTGATGTGAAATTTGCTGTTGGTCTGGCAGTTTACATTCATGCTGTAAAAGGACGGTAGTAGGAATGTATTTCCTGAGTATTGAAGGAAGCAGCCAGAAAAGAACTGACCTTACCTTGAGATGAACCCCACACCCTTGAACCTGTAAGATGCATATTCATGAAAACAAATGGAAGGACCTTGGGCACGTGACCCCTGTTTTGTTATAATTTATATTATTAGCAGCAGAGATTTAGGCCAGGAGACCAGATTCTTGTTTGTGACCTTGATGGAACATGCTAATTTTATTTATGTTGTAATGTCAATGATTCCTTGACTTTATGAGAGGGGAATTCACTCAATCCACTTCCTTGAATGTACCATATGCACTTTATTTAATTTTTCTGTCAACTTCAAGAAGTCCACATCTCTACTAGGCTAATAAGCTCTTATCATATGTACATGTCTTTCATTTTATATGTTTAAATCTTTGAATTTTATGCCTTTTTGAACCTTTGAAACCTTGCTTTTTGCTAGGACCATACAACACTTAAATATACCTAAAGTTATATCTTATTAGATTAAATATTTTACATGGCTCTGTCTGATTTGAGATCAGAACTCACTGGATAATTCTACTATTATTCTCCCTGAAAGTAAAAACTGCTTTTTATTTATATTCACTATTCCTGTCCTTTGTCAATAAACAAATGTGATTGAATAACAAGGCTCAACAGAAATACATGAAAGTATTTAACTCTCTTTCAAAATGTTGTATGTTAACTCTTTTTCATTTTGTGTACAATAAGTATTTTTCTAAATACTTTTTCTCAGACTTCTTTGAGAATCTGACAGGCTATAGATTCTCTTTCTAGAGAAATACACCCTCATATAAGACATTTTGTCCTGGCTCTTAATTGTTGGTTATTTCTGGGTTACATTAACTTCTTTATCTACACTTCACTTTTTGTGGTATTGCTATGTTCCTGTTTTTCCTATATTTTCTCCTTTATTTTCTCTTTCACTCAATTTCCTTTCTTTCAGTTTAATATCTAAGTACTATAACATGACTATCAGCACAGTGCTACAGGCACATAAAATTTTGAACAACAAACTTCCTCTTTGGGATCAGAGAATATTGCAAAGAGGCAGGAGGCACTTTGAGCTGGAAATTGAGAAATGAGCTGAAGTTTCCAAGGCGGAGTAGATGGAGAAAAAGTTGTGGCCTCCACTGTAGCCTAGGTGATAGAGCAAGACTCTGTCTAAAACAAAAGACTCTAAGTTAGATGAAACAGCACATGCCAGGACAATAAAGTTTATACATTTTTGTGAAAGTTCAGGGAGAAGGGGCAATGGCAGTAGAGGGGAGCAGGGCTGTGGTTGGAGTGCAAGACAAGAGCAAATGTCAGCAAGAATGAGCATAAGGAGACCTCTTGGTCTATATTTAAGTTCCAACATCATAAACACAGTGAGTGTTTCTCTTCCTTGGTTTGGGGGCTTAGCAGTCCCTGAAGTATTCCATTTGGAGCCAAGAATAGCCTCAATCAATAATGATATCTTTATTTCTAAATATACAGCTTCAAACCTTTTGAAAGAATAATTGGTGTTCAATCCTGATTTAGTTAGTTTGTGCTGCCATTACAAAGTATCTTAGACTGGGTAATTCATAAACAGTAGAAATGTAGTGCTCACAGTTCTGGTGGCTTGAAAGTTCAAAAGCAAGGCACCAGCAGATTCAGTGTCTGCTGAGGGCCTGTCTTCATGGCTAGTGCTTTCTATGTGTCCTCAAGGCTTTTTTATGAGTGTGCTGTGTTAGTCCCTTTTCACACTACTGATAAAGACATACCTGAGACTGAGACATTTACAAAAGAAAGAGTTTTAGTGGACTTACAGTTCCAACTGGCTGGTGGGGGTAGGGGCACCTTAAAGTCATGATGGAAGGCAAGGAGGAGCAAGTCATGTCTTAACATGGATGACAGCAGGCAAAGAGAGAAAGAACTTGTGTAGGGGACCTCCTCTTTATAAGACAATCAGATCTTGTGAGACTTATTCACTATCACAATACAGCAGGGAAAGGACTCCCCCCCATCATGATTCAATTATCTCCCACCAGGTCCCTCCCAAAACACACGGGAATTGGGTGGGGACACAACCAAACCGTATTATTTTACTCCTGGCCCCTTCCAAATCTCATGTCCTCGCATTTCAAAACCAATCATGGCTTCCCAACAGTTCCCCAAAGTCTTATTTCACCATTAACTCAAAAGTCCACAGTCCAATGTCTCATTTGTGACTAGACAAGTCCCTTCTACCTATGCCCCTGTAAAATCAAAATCAAGTTAGTTACTTCTCAGATACAATGGGGTACAGGCATTGGGTAAATACAGCCATTCCAAATGGGAGAATTTGGCCAAAACAAAGGGGCTACAGGGCCCATGCAAGTATGAAATCCAGCAGGGCAGTCAAATCCTAAAGTTCCAAAATGATCTCCTCTGACTCCATGTCTCACATCCAGGTCATGCTGATACAACAATGGTCTTGGGCAGCTTTGCCCCTGTGGCTTTGCAAGGTATAGCCTCCCTCCTGGTTGCTTTCATGGGCTGGTGTGGAGTGTCCGTGGCTTTTCCAGGCGCATGGTGCAAGCTGTCAGTGGATCTACCATTCTGGGGTCTGGAGGATGGTGGCCCTCTTCTCACAGCTTTATTAGGTGGTGCCCCAGTAGGGGCTCTGTGTGGGGGGTCTGACCCCACATTTCCCTTTTGTACCACCCTAGTAGAGGTTCTCCATGAGGGCACCATCCCTGCAGCAAACTTCTGCTTGGGCATCTAGGCATTTCTATACATGCTCTGAAATCTACGTGGCGGTCCACAAACCTCAATTCTTGACTTCTGTATACTGGCAGGCTACACACCACATGGAAGCTGCCATGGCTTGAGGCTTGCACCCTCTGAAGCCACAGACTGAGCTGCACATTGGCTCCTTTCAGCAACTGGTGGAGCAGCTAGGACATAGACCACCAACTCTCCAGGCTGCACATGGCACAGGGACCCTGGGCCCAGCCCATAAAACCACTTTTTCCTTAGGCCCCTGGGCCTGTGATGGGAAGGGCTTCCTCAAAGTTCTCTGACATGCTCTGGAGACATTTTCCCTATTGTCTTGTGGATTAACATTCAGCTCATTGTTACTTTTGCCAGTTTCTGCAGCTGGCTTGGATTTCTCCTTAGAAAATGGAATTTTCTTTTCTATCTCATTGTTAGGCTGCAAATTTTCTGAACTTTTATGCTCTGCTTCCTTTATAAACTGAATGCCTTTAACAGCATCCAAGTCACCTCTTGAATGCTTTGCTGCTTAGAAATTTTTTCTGCCAGACACCCTAAATCATCTCTCTCAAGTTTAAAGTTCCACAAATCTCTAGAGCAGGGGCAAAATGCTGCCAGTCCCTTGGCTAAAACATAACAAGAGTCACCTTTGCTCTAGTTCTCAACAAGTACCTCAACTCCATCTGAGACAACCTTAACCCATATTTCATTGTCCACATTATTATTAGCATTTGGGACAAAGTTATTCAACAAGTCTCTAGGAAGTTCCAAACTTTCCCACATTTTTCTATCTTATTCTGAGCCCTCCAAACTGTTCCAAACTCTGCCTATTAGCCAGTTCCAAAGTCACTTCCACATTTTCAGGTATTTACAGCAGTGCCCTACTCTACTGGTGCCAGTTTACTGGATTAGTCCATTTTCACACTGCCGATGAAGACATATCCAAGATTGGGCAACTTACAAAAGAAAGAGATTTAATGGACTTACAGTTCCATGTGGCTGTGGCAGGGACTCCCAATCATGGCAGAAGGCAGGAAAGAACAAGTCATGCCTTACATGGATATCAGCAAGCAAAAAGAGAGAGAGAGAACTCAAGTAGGGGAGCTCCTCTTTATAAAACAATCAGATCTCATGAGACTTACTCACTATCACGAGAACAGCACAGGAAAGATCCCCCCCTGTGATTCAGCTATCTCCCACCAGGTCCCTCCCATGACACATGGGAATTCAAGATGAGATTTGGATGGGGATACAGCCAAACCATATTGAGTGCTAATACTATTTGTGAAGGCAGAACCCTAATGAGCTAATTACCTTCCAAAGGCTCTATCATAGCCTTGGAGGTTAAGTTTCAACATATAAATTCTGGGGGATACAAACATTCAGAATATAGCAAACTTAATTTATGGTAGTTAAAAGTCTGCTCTCACATTCTGAATGGGTTGTCATTTTCATCATTACCATTATCATTGTCAACAATGACAGCCACCACCACCACCACTCACTTTGGGTGGAAGAGCTTGGTTCAGGTTAAGGATAAGGTAATTTTTAATAAAGATAAGCCAAAAAATACACATAATACTGAGTTAAGATGCAGACATTCTCTTGTCTGATTCCACATGACAATATTAGGCAAGAGAAAATATTACCTTAGGAACTGAGTAATAAATCATATAAAGCTCTCTTCTTCAAACCCACATCACTGCCGTTGTTCAGACCCTCACCATCTCTTGCTTGGAATTTGTAGTACCTTGCTTGCTAGTTTCCCCACCTCTGGTCTAATCCCAGTTGCATTATCCCTAGTACTGTAGCCAGGAGACTCTTTCTTTCTTTTCTTCCTTCCTTCCCTTCATTCCCTTCTTTCCCTTCCTTCCGTCCTTCCCTCCCTCTCTTCCTTCCTTCCTCCCTTCCTCTCTTCCTTCCCTTCCCTCTTTCTCTTTCTTTCTGATGGAGTATCTCTCTGTCATCTAGGCTGGAGTGCAGTGGTGTGATCTCGGCTCACTGAAACCCCTGCCTTCCGGATTCAAGCGATTCTCTTCCTTCAGCCTCCCAAGTAGCTGGGATTTCAGGTGTGTACCACCACACCTGGCTAATTTTTGTATTTTTAGTAGAGACAAGGTTTCACCATGTTGACCAAGCTGCTCTCGAACTCCTGACCTCAAGTTACATGCCTGCCTCAGCCTCTCAGAGTCCTGGGATTACAGGCATGAGCCACCTCTCCCGGCCCGTAAGGATCTTTCTAGTATGCGAATCTGATCATAATGCGTCCTAATCTAAACCACTTAAAGTTCTCTAATTTTCATGCGACAATGTCTACACCACTAAATATAGAGTGTAGAGATCATAGGATGCTCCATGCCTTGACTTTTTTTCTGCTTGGGTAGCCTCATCTCTAATACTGCCATCAAATGCTGTCCCCTGAATACATAAGCTATTTTTCATCTTCACATTTTTTAGGTTGGCTTTCCTTTAGCCTCAGAAACTCGTTTTTTTTTTTTTTTTTTTTCGGTCCGGCTAAAGAATCATTATTCATCCTTTAAGAGCCAGCTCAAAGTCAGTTCTTCCAAGAAGCCTTCTTTGTTATCTCCAGAGACAATTAAGAGTTTATTTTACCATATTCCCATACTGCTTTTCTTCCACCTCTATACAAATCTTAAGACCAAAACAAATTATTAGGACATTGGGAGGCCTAGCATACTGGGGTTTGTACTTGGTTCACCTTGATATCTTCTCCACAAGGCTGAGTACAGTGTTGGTATGGAAAGTTATTGAATGAGTGAAAAGACATATGTTATTTAAGATAATCTTTGAGTATAAACAACAAACGTTTATTTTTGTGATGAGAAAGTCATCTTTTTTTGCCCCCTCCTGAGAATTCTTTTTCCATGTACTTTGGTGAGAATGGGATGGAGGGCTAGGAACAGAACTATGAGGGACAGAAGAGATGAAGGGAATTAGAAGAGACTGGAGTGCAGAGAGCAATGATTGAGGCAGAAAGGAAGTGAAAACAAGGCTATTCCTCTTTATGTTAGTGTATCAGGCTAAGGTCCAGAGAGAAAAATCCTCATGGGTTTTTAAAAAGGAAGCTTGGGCTCCCATATGTGTCCATGTAGCAAAGCAGTGTCTATCTGTCCCTGCTTCCAAGGGAGGAAAGGAGAACGTGTGAGGTCTCTCTGTACAAAGTTCAGAAGGAACTTGGGTATCCACGCTACAGCTGTCTCTACATTCTGTTTGTTTTCCTTTTCATTCTCCCTCCCGGCACTTAGGAACCTTTCTTTTCAGCCTGTTCAGCTGAAGATGACCAGAAAATATAACCTCAACAAAATCTTTGGGTCAAGGCCCATTCAGCCTTCCATTGCTCCCAATCCAAGAGCTAACATTTAATTGTCTTCCACTGGGGACCCATTTTGCCTGAGAACAGTGTGCAGTGTCTTGGTAGTGCTTCGTAGCCTTCTGGAAAGATGCTGGCTTTTCTAGTGGCAGGAATGAGTGGCACATAGGTGAACGGGCAGTAGTGCTGTTGGCCCACCTGAACATGGGAAAGTAGTTGTGGGAGAAGAATTAGTGCTGTGTGATTTCACCCTTGATAATGCGAATACAGTCTGGAAAAGGTACTCTTGGACCATGCTCTTGCCTTAGGAAGAGAATGTCATGGTGGGGGCAAGAGCACCTGGAGCCTGGCTGTCAAGATCATTGACACTTATCTTCCCAGGAAATTGTTCACCTATGGTTAGCTCTGGGAGTGGACGCTCCTGTTTCACAGTAGATTCTGTCTGGAGGTAGGCTAATGACTTAGCATAGCTCCTTTCTCTGTCCTGAAATTAGATCTAAACAATTGCCCTCTTTTCAGGCAATTGATAAGACTGAAAAGAAATAAGGACAAATTGATATTTGTCCATATTCTAATTTCAAATGAGGGATAGTCCCCTTTCCTCACCTAGCTTCAAAAAAGCAGAGGTGAGCAAAGGCCTATCCCTCATTTGAAATTGGAATATGGACAAAAACTGATTAAATAAAATGTCCAAGGTAGGTGTGGTCAGTGCGATGAAAGCATTAGCATCAGGCCTGGTTATTATCCATGGAGGGGTATTTCTGAAAGGAGGCACCAGAAAGTGATAACAAGCAACTTGAGGGGTATAAAAAGAGACAATGGGTGACGGTGTTCACAGGATACTTTTAGTTGCATTTTAGGGACTGACGGACAGCAGTTCCATTTCAGCGGCTAGCTGGTATTTCCTGCTTCCTTCTTTCACTGGTATGGTAAGACTCTCCTTCCCCAAAGCCCTGGTCTTGATGAAACTGTTTTCATTTGCTCCTTCTTAGAGATGGCTCAGGTTTCTTCTCACAAAGGGGGAAAAAAAAGAGAATTAAATATTAAAATATTCAAATGTATGGCTTATCCCTGGGATCACTAGACTCAAAATCTCCAATTAGTAGGACATTCTGATCAGGCTATATTATACTTTCATCAGCTAGCCTGCTACACATAGACACAAGATCATATTTTCCCGGATGTTGGTACTTCAGAAGCTTTACTATTTCAGAAGTACTTCAGAAGTGGGGATTCGATCAAATACATGCTCACACACAACACACATACGTACACAGCAGTATTTTTCATGATTAGGGTTGTATGGAGTAAACGTAGGTAATGTGTCTCATTCATTTATGAAATATGTTTTGAGCATGTCTATAAACGGGCTTTTCTGCTAGAAGCTGGGATACAGCAGGGAATAAGTCAGAGGCTCTTTATCTGCATGTGGTTCAAAACCAATATAATATCAGGCAAATAATGCAAATCTTTATTTACCTCTACAATACACCATTTCAATTTAATTTTTTTCCCTCTGTTTTCTGTTGTGGGAGTCCTGGGGATCTTGGCAACTTTGCAGTTCTAGAACAAATGCGTGGAAGGCACAGTCAGGGATGTGTCTTAACATTGATTTATTTCTGCCAGACAACTGGATAAGCCAAGCGGTTTCTTGGGAACTTCCGTCTCCCTGACCATATTATGAAAAAGCTGATACCCACCCTAACCAGGAGGCCCATTCTGTTGACCTTCAGCACTGCCACGGTTCCAGGAAGCATCTGTGGTGCTTTTGCCTATTAGCATTTCATGCTGTCTGCCCAGTGTCCATGGATATGATAGGAAGACCACCTGGTCAGAGGTGGCTTGCTCTGTCTCAGGGTGTAATCCTGGCTTTGCTCTCCATCTTGTTTATAAAGCTGCATCTGTTCAGTCTCAGAGGAGAAGAGGACACCAGACAGCACTGCTGGCAGCTCTTAGTCACTCTGCAGCGAGTTCTGGTAATTTTCCTCTGTGAGAAAAGGGGCTGGTTGCCAGCCTTAGTCTGTGATCTCTCTGCTATTCCCTCCGGTGTCAGCTGATGAAATAAGGCCTTTTGATTTCCTTTACTGTTAGATTCTCTGGCAAAGAACCACCAGGGAAATGAGACTAGGAACTTTCAGGCTATCCCAGGCAGCTGAGAAATATTCATAGAAACAAAAATATTAGACTCATTAATATTAGGAGCCAAATCGCAATGATACACTAGTGCTCATGAATGTATTATATGTATGTAGATTTGAACACACATTTGCACATGTATGTTTTTCTCCCCAAAAGACTGCATCAGTTAAGAACGAATAATATTCTCTTTGCATTATCTTGGCCTCTTCTGGATGAAAAGCAAAAATGCCATTTAGCTCTTGGCCCAAATCAGTTTCTCTTCTGTACATTTTTGGGGCTGGGTTTTCTGGGAAAATGCGGGCCTTTCATTTCTTCTTTATATTCCTGTATTTCAATTTTTGTAGAAGCCTTTCCTCTTGGAAGACATCGTGGATATCTGTGGGTTTAGGGTGTCTATACGCACCTTGGTTGTATTCTATGTGCACCTTGGTTGAGGCATTAAATCTCTCATATTTTAGATTTATGATTCTGGTGGGACCATTAATTATAGGATCCTCCTCCTTTCCTATAAGCCACACATTATAGGCCTGATTAATCATAAATTCCCATTCTCTTGACCACTCTGATAGTACAGGTAGGAACCTGGTGCCTGAGCTGGACCAATCTTTCTTTAGGGTTCTTCTGTTTGGAGCTGGAGCTCTGAGAAGAACTCTTGCACAGGAAGCACACTGTTTAAAAATCAACTTCACCACTGATATGTTTGGCTCTGTGTCCCTATCCAAATCTCATCTTGAATTGTAATCCCCACAATCCCCCTGTGCCAAGGATGGGACCAGGTGGAGGTAACTGGATCATGGGGGCAGTTTCCCCATGCTTTTCTAGTGATAATCAGTGAATCTCATGAGATCTGATGGTTTTATAAGTGCCTGGCATTTCCCCTGCTTGCTCTCATTCTCTCTCCTGTTGCCCTGTGAAGAGGTGACTTCCACCATGATTGTAAGTTTCCTGAGGCCTCCCCAGCCATGCAGAACTATGAGTCAATTAAAGCTCCTTTTTTATAAATTACCCAGCCTTGGATATTTCTTCATAGCAGTTTGAGAATGGACTAATACAACCACCATACAGAGAAAGTCTGTCTATGCCACTGAAGAGTGCTTCCAAATAGAGAAAATCAAAGTGGGCTGGACTGAGGGGCAGAGATTTCTTCATTCATGTTCCTAGACACAGTCAGCAACTGAACTAAAAATGTCCTACCTAATTGGTAAGGTGAAGCAATGTGTTCCTTATATCATCTCTCTGTTTTAATATAACTTTGCTGATTGGAAAGGAGAAGGCAAAAAATCGAATCACCAGTAAAGAACTTTTCCATGTAACCAAAAACTGCCTGTTTCCTCAAAATGATTGTAGTAAAGTCAAATACTATATGACATTAGCAGAATAGAACATTGTTGCTATTGTGAGTTAATTTTTAAACTGATTATTATAAGCACATAGAAAAGTTGTTAAGTTTTGAATATTTTATTTTATTTTTTGGGATGGAATCTTGATCTGTCACCCAGGTTGAAGTGTGGTGGTTGGTGCAATCTCGGCTCACTGCAGCCTCCACCTCCTGTGTTCAAGCAATTCTCCTACTTCAGCCTCCTGAGAAGTTGGGTTATAGGCATGCACCACCACACCCTTCTAATTTTTGCATTTTTAGGAGTGGATGGGGTTTCACCATGTTGGCCAGGCTAGTCTCAAACTCCTGACCTCAAGTGATACACTCACCTCAACCTCCCAAAGTGCTGGGATTACAGATGTGAGTCACCATGCCTGGCTGAACATTTATTTTAGAAGCATCCACTTTACCTAGTGCTATAATTTTTCCACAGTATTTTTTAGTCGATTTCCTTGGGTTTCATCAGTAGATAAATATATTACCTACAAATAACGATAATTTTGTCTTTCTCGTTAGTTATATCACATTTGTTTTTGTGTATATCTTTTTCCATCTCTCTCTACTTTTAACCTACCTATATTATTTTTTTAAAGAGAAATTTTTAATAGCATATAGTTGGCTCTTTAAAAAATTTATTTTGACAATCTCTCTCCTTTAACTGCTGTGTTTGTACAATTTTCATTTTATGTAATTATTGCTGTCTTGATTTGTTTTCTGTTTATTCTCCCATTAAAAAATTTTTATTGTTCTCCTTTTTACTCTGTTCTTTCAGATTCACTGAATTTTTTTAGTGTTCTATTTTGATTATTCTACTGAGTTTTTGACTATGTCTGTTTGTATACTTTTTAATTTTTGCTTTAGTGATTGCAGTATATATTCATTACTTTTCATGGTGTATTTAGGATAGGTATCTTATTACTTTCTGGAGGATGTGGAAATCTACTACTATATAAATCCCTTTACCTTCCCCTCTTTGTGGTCTATTTTTCATATGTGTTATAACTGTATACATTATAAAATCTAATTATACAATGCTATCCATTTTCCTTTCAACTTTCACGCATATTTTAAAGAAATTAAGAAGACAAAAACAGTCATCTGGACCATTGATCAAGTTGGTTTTCCTTTATTCTTGAAGTTCCAAGTTGCCCTCTGATAACATTTCATTCCATTTGAAGTATTTTCTTTAGCATTTCTTTTAGACTGGGTCTACTTACTACATAAGTTGTCCTGACTCTTCATCTGATAGTATCTTTGTATATTACTCTCATTCCTGAAAAATATTTTGCTGGATACAATTTTTTTTTTTTTTTTTTTTTTAAGATAGAGTTTTTTGCTCTTGTTACCCAAGCTGGAGTGCAGTGGTGTGAACTCAGCTCACTGCAACCTCCTCTGCCTCTCAGGCTCAAGTGATTCTCCTGTCTTAGTCTCATGAGTAGCTGGAATTACAGGTGTGCACCACCAAGCCCAGCTAATTTTTTGTATTTTCAGTAGATACAGGGCTTCATCATATTAGCCAGGTTGGTCTCAAACTTCTGACCTCAGGTGATCCATCTGCCTTGGCCTCCTAAAGTGCTGGGATTACACGCGTGAGCCACCGTGCCCGGCCATGGATGTAGAATTCAATGTGGTTTAATTCTTTTATTTTAGCACTTAAAAAGTTATTCTGTTGCCTTCTGACCTCCATGAATTCTGGTGAGAAATCCATAGTCACTGGAATTGCTGATCCCCTGTATTTAGCAACTCTTTTTCGTTTTCTGGCTGCTTAGAATATTTTTTATTTGCTTTTAGCTTCCTTAAGTTTATGTTTTATCTGCACATGGATTTCTTTGAGCATAGTCTCCTTGGCATTTAATGAACTTGAGCTGTAAGTGTTTGTCTTTGATCAAATTTGGAAACTTTAAAAATATTATTATCTCAAATATTTGTTCTGCACTATATGCTGCTTCCTGTCTTTCTGGGACTAGAATGACATGAGTATTAAGTTTTTTGATATTACCCTACAGGATTCTAAGGCTTTGCCTATTTTAAAAAATACTATTACTCTTTCTTCAAGTTCATCACTTCTGTCATCTGTTCTCTATTTAATCAACTCTGTGAATATTTTACTTCAATCATTGTGCTTTTAAGTTCTTTGTTATATCTTCTATCTCTCTGACATTGGCTGTCTTTCCATTTGCTTCAAGAGTTGTTATCCTGCTTCTTAGATTATGCTTACAATAGCTGCTTTAAAGTCTTTGAAAATTACAACATTTGTGTCATTTTGGAATTGACATTTATTTTCTTTTCCCTTTTGAGATGCTGAGATTATTCTAGCTCTTTGTATATTGAGTGCTTTTAGATTGTATCATGAAGTCTTTTGAATATCATATTATGGGGCATTGAGTTTTGTTTAAATCTAATGGAGAATATTATTTTGTTTTCCTTTCTTGTTTTTATTCATCAACCTGCTTGGGTTGAGACTGCAAGTTCCTATCCATTTCCGTAGGCTGTGGTTTTGAGGCAGCTCATTTTCAGTCTTTGCAGGACTATTCATACTGTTTTGTATGTTCACCATCCAGTCTTGAATCTGGAAGTGGTCCATCCTGTGGGCCAGTTCTCAAACTTTAGAAAACTCAAAGCCTTTGAGAATTAGTTTAAGGTATGACATTCTTGAGCTCCTACTCTCTCATTACCTGCTACTAGGAATGTCTCTCTCCCTTGGACATCTGACTAGACAGTTGGAACTTATTTCCCTGGTTCTGTTGCCCAGTTCCTATAATTGCATATCCCTTGGTGTCTAAGCAGTTAAATAACGGGAAGGAAGAAAGCTGTGGGGATACCTCCCTCTTGCCACTCTTGGAGCCATGCTTCTCTGGTCAGAGACTAGAGCTCCCTTCCCATAGAGTGTTAGGAGCCTGCATGGTGGGCTTAGAGTGTTTATGTGTGTACTGGGCATACACTTTTAGGCTTTAGACTGCTTTTGAGTCCAGGCTGGGAAAAACTGGAGAATACATGTGATACCTAAACCACTTCAGTGATACTTTGAGAGCTTCTTTTTCCCCATAATCCTCCTGATTCCATTTACTTTCCAAAGTCTTTAGAAAGGAATTCTATGTACCTTTTCTCCTGTTTTAAATTGTATCCTAGATAGACATATCCATCTTAATAAGAACTATAATCTTCTGTTACTTCTTTTAATCAGAAATAAATTGTGATCTTAAGGTAATTATTTGTTTCAATTGAAGGATAATTGGAGAACCTGAAATTGAAAGTCCTTTCATATCTTCAAAGGTTCCTTTGAAACCTTCAAGTCTTATAATTTTAATTTTTCTAAAAATGCAAATTAGTCAGCATTTATTAATTTGTTCAACAATTATTTGTCTGGCTATGCTATAGATGTTGAAAATATAGCACTTACAGAATTTATGATCTAGGTTAATTTACCCAAAGTAAAATTGTGTAGAGTTTGTTAAATAATACTACCTTTTACATTGATCCTGCTGCTTTGTTCTCGCCTGGTGCTAAAACACATTGGAGTGACAACTGTGGTGCTTTTACGGAATAAAGAAAGCCTGTTGTTGCAAAAGATAGCTAGAGAAAGAAGACTAGGAGATGAGAAAAAGAAGCAGACAAACTCAAAAATGATAAGAAGAAGCAAAGTTAATAAAAGGAAGCCTGTATAATAACAACAGAAAAGATATTGTGGGAGAAGAGGAAAGGATGATTCACAAGAAAAAGAAAACCCTCTTTTCATCTGGAAATTTAAGATTTAACTCTCCAATTCATATCAGAAAATTTCCCTATCTAGTTCATTTCATACAGTAAGTGAGAGAAATGAGGAGTCAGTGGAGAAAATGAGGGCTCTAAGATGTCCCATTTTATGCCTCTTATAGCGGTTTTCTTTTAGCTGAGATTTAGCACAACATTTTCTTTTTTTTTTTGCCCATAATCAAAACTTGATTGAAAAACGGACACCAAAATAGTAGTTCACTGTTGTATACCTTACAAAACCAAATATAATGATATTATCTTGGTAGATTAATTAGAATTATGGAACTTATGATAAGGCTTTCTGTGAGATAACACAAATTCAGGAAGCTGTTTGGATCATTCGTGTTGCTTTCTTCTAAATGAACACCCTTCTGTGAGTCTGGCCTTTCCTCCTGTAGGCTGGCACAGCACTGTTGAACAACCTACACAAAGAACCACTGTCTGAGCATGGCTGAAAACCGTGGTGATCTTGTAGCAACCTGGACATTTTACATCCATAAAGTAAGAATTTGGACTTTGCACTAGGCGTTTCTTTTTATGTTTTTTCTTTTCCTCTTCCAAGGACGGATGTAATAAATCTCTAGCCAGAGACATGTTGATCCTCTTGCAAGCCCAGCCCTTCCAGACCTCTCAGCCGACACCCAAAATGTTCTTTTTATTGTATCTTTTTGGGTAGATATAACCTGTGCCTGTTCAAGGACCTCCTTGCTGTTTTATTAAGGATGAGAGAAGGAAGAAATCAAGGGAATGTGTTTTGTTCTATCACATGCATGGGGAGGTGCCTGACTACTCTGTGGATGTTTCTGCCTAATCACCTACATTAGGAGGGTGGCACCATCTTAGCCAAAGCCCTGCAGGCAGAATGGAACACCACACCTCCATGCCATCTTTTCTAGATGAAATATATGATAAAAGTTTAAGCATCTCTTTGACGCAGGGTTGGGTAAATAAGGGAGGGAAACAGGATGTTTGTTTTCTTCTCCGACTATCTACATCTCTTATACCTTCCAAGAGTTGGAAAAGGTCTTTGAGAAGAGGCTTCCCCATATAGAATGCTCTTACTACTCAATCTCCTAACCACCTTCCAGCTCCCTTCTAATCCCATTGTGCACAGCCCTCAAACTTCTTTCTCAGGAAAATCTACTCTTCCCTCTGTGAATCTTCTTGGGCCTGTCTTTATTTTGTGAATTCTAGTGAAAGTTTATGATGGATGCCAGAGGTTGATTTCCTCATGCCATTATCAGCTCCAAGTCAGGAAGGGAGGTACAAGTCCAGTGAATTGATGGGAAGATGGGGAATGTTTCAGCTCTGGTTTAATCTCTGCCAGCAAGAGCTCCGGGTGGCTTTTAAGCACACCTCACCAAAGAAGTTAAGTATATGTGTGTGTATTTCTTTTTAACAGCACAGTCTAGTCTTATATAAGGAGAACATCGTTTCCCTTATCATTAAAACTTTAACTCTTCTCTTTGCTAAATAATGAAGTTAACACTATTTCTCTTGTGCTTGTTTACCTTAAAGAACCTCCAAGGAGCTTTGAATGGCTGTGTGAGCCCTCTGAAACAAGTGGAATCAACCTGAAATACATTATTTCTGATTCTCAACTTTCTACTCTGATTGATAGGGGCAAGGGGCTCAGTAAATTATGACAAGAATTTTTGATTTGTGGACACATCTGCATGTATAAATAGTTTAAACAAGTTGATTGACCCATTCATTTAAGAGAGTAAAATATATATTTAGTAAAAGATACATTTCAGATTGATTCATTCTTCAACTGTATCGCTGTAAACCACTCATTTAAAAGCTAAAAGATCAATCTGGGTGGTTGCTGTCATATAGATAGGATACCTTTCTTCTAACTATTCTTTTCCCTCTTTGGTAGTGGCCATAGTGGGTATTACGTAATCTAAAGTGATTCAATTGACCAGTTACTATGATATTGTATTCCTAAACTTTTCAAAAAGCAAAGGTTGAGCAATTGCATTTAGGAGTTATCAAGGGATCATTTTATCAGTCTATTGGGATCCAGGAGAGAAAACGCTGTCTCTCGGAGCACATTTCACTTGATTATTAACTTCACCTGAAGGAATACAGTATCCCTCTCTAATAGTCAGCCAAGGTACCATGTGGGATCACTTAGCACGTGATATGCAGTCATCCTCTGTCCTGTGGATGGACTTTAATTTCTGGACCTGCAGTTGTTGTCATACCTTACAGGTAACTATGGTAACTGACACTGTGCTCACAAGCTCTGTGCCTACCATTATTAGAGATGCGATAGTCTTGTTAACTACAATTAATTGGGAATTATTTTAGGTGGGTGGATTTGTAAGGCAATTGACATCAGCCTTTCCAGGGTGCAAATAACAATATTTTGGAGATGGAAAAAAACCAGACTTGATTTTTAAATTGTGGCATTTACTGAGATTGGCAGCTAAGGGAGAGAAATTCAAATGAGGAAGTATCAGCCTGGTCTGCCTCAGTTCTTTCAAAGACAGGGAGCTTGTCAACGTTTCTGTATGAAATTTGAGCCTATGACCTTAGACATATCTATTTGCAAAACTGCTATTTTTTTCTTGCATGATCTAGAGTGAAAGCGTCCCAGAGATTTAAAATGGTTATATAATAATTTGGACAATCCTGAAGATGGCTTTTTTATCAGCCTTTCTAATGAGTTGTTTGCAGTTTTATTTTTCCAGGGTTTGTGGTGAAAAGTAGTCTGGCTATTTACCTTTGAAACTCATTTAATGGTATTTTGATTTATCAGAAATCCTCAGGCAATGGAACAGGGCTTCAAAAGAACTCTCCTGGGTATATTTAGCACCGTGGTGGGGTTAGGAGAAAAGTTTGTCTTGGTGTTTGTTGTGAAAAGCTAACACGTGCTCAGGGAGAAATTTCAGGAGATTCAAAGTTTGTGAGCATTTACTGAGTACCCATGAAATTTCAGGAGATTCAAAGTTTGTGAGCATTTACTGAGTACCCATGTGTACCCTGAATAGTGCTAGGTATTTTCACATTTATTTCTGCACTTAAGAATTTGGTATCTTTATTAAGGTAAAAAGAACTCTTACAATTACACTTGCATCTGTGTGTGTGTATATATATATATATATATATATATATATATATATATATATGGGTGTGTGTGTGTGTGTGTGTGTGCGTGTATGTATAAAACATATGTACTTTTTGACCCAAGGAAACAAAGAATAAAAAAATGACCCTGATTCATTGAATACGAATAGAACTTGATATAGAAAGAAACACAAAAACAGAGTCATGCCAACATTAGAATGATTTTATCCAGTCAGTTGGGGTCTGCTACCTCTAGTACTTTATTTTCTTCCCAGAGTGGCATCCTCTTTGCTAATGTGGTAGGCCATTTCACCACTTCTTCGAGGTGGGAGTTTTTTTCAGCGATGCTTCTTTTCTGGCAATTGAATTTTTCTCACCTGAGGTGTTGCTCCAGGAAATTTGCACCAGGTCAGTGATTAATTAAAATCTTCAGTTCCAGGCTGTGCTTATTTAACTGTAAAATCTGAAACTACTTGATGTTTTTTGGAGTTTAACCCTGGGGTCGGAAGAAATCAGGCATTGGGCCTCATCAGATCCAGACTGACAGACACACGGGCATTTCATTTATGCCTTAGGACCCTGCATATAAATTTCTAGGAAGCTACTTTAGGTTAAAAGAATGTTAGGTTTGGAGCTGTGGGACTTGGATTTGGAATCCTACTTCTGCCTCTTACTCTCTTTGTGGTCTGGGGAAGATTTTGTTTTTTTTTTTGTTTTTTTTTTTTTTTTTTTTTTTTTTTTTTTTTTTTTTTTTTTTTTTTTTTTTTTTCTAATCTCATACTGAAAAATGTGGTCAATCCAAACATAAAATGAGATAGAGTAGGTGTAAGATTTCTGTAAACGCTAAAACAGTTTTGCAAAACTCACTACAGTATGGGGAGAAATTAGAAAATACTATGTTGGGATCAGAAAAGGAAAAGGAAGACAAAATGATTGATATTGGAGTTGATTTTTTTGCAATGCTTCTTTGGACAAAATATATACAATGGAGACAAAACGTACTGAACCTTATTTTGCACTCTGCCAGTTGGGGGATTGGATGAAGAGATTGAGAGGGATCTACAAAGTGAGGCTTGAATGTGTTGATGCACTTTGATATTTTGGACACAACAATATCTTTGGTAGGGTGATGTTCTATGGGTTGGGCGAAGGAAGCAATAATGACACCGCCGATTTTTGAGAATTTACTATGTGATAGGCACAGGGTGGAATGTTTTCCAAAAATTCCCTTGCTTATTGCTTACAACAAATCTATGCAGATGGACGCTTACTGCCCTGTGCTACATGCAGGAGACCTGAGTGTAGAGAGGTTAACTAGCTTGCTCAGGGATCTGTCTGTAGGTAGTTGCAAACAGGACTCAAGCCCATAGAGGAGCCTCCAGTCATCAGTGCTTCAAATAAACATACTCTGAATTGAGTTGACCAGAACAAAATTACAACTTTCTATAAAATAATGTATTTATTATTTCCTTATGTATTAATAATGAATAATTTTGCAAGTTTCGGTACTAGGGCCTGGAGATACAAAAATGAGCACCCAAACTTCCCGCAGCTTCTAGTCTACTGGAGAGGACTGATACATATGAAATAAATTCTTAAATAATCAATAAGCTTATTATTAAATACAAATGTGATAACTGCAACATGAAGGAGTAGGGGCGTCCTGATTTTGCCTACAGAGGGTCATGATGTAGCTAAAGGGTTAGGTCAGGCTTGTTGGAGCAAGTGACATTAAAGACAATTCTTGAAGGACTGGAGTAGTAAGATGAATATACATAGGTATAATCCAATTTTCTTTTGTCTCCTCAAATACACATTTTTTTTGTTTGTTTGCTTGATACAGGGTCTTGCTGTGTCGCTCAGGTTGGAATGCAGTGATACAGCCACGAGTCACTGCAGCCTGGACCGCCCTGGCTCAAGTGATCCTCCCACATCAACCTCCTTAGCAGCTGGGACCCACAAGTGTGCGCCACAATGCCCAGCTAATTATTTTATTTTACTTTTTTGTAGAGAGAAGGTCTTTCTATGTGGCCCAGGCTGGTCTCAAACTCCTGGGATCAAGTGATCCTGCTGTATCAGCCTCCCATAGTACTGGGATTACAGGTGTGAGCCACTGCCTGTATCTACATCTTATTAACAGTTCTTCAAAACTCAGCTCAAATGTGGCTTCTACAGGGCTCTCCCAGCTGGACATAACCTCCTCTTCTGAAGTCCAGGAATTCTATTATTAGTGAACATTGACTTTGTGCATACTCTGTGCTAAAGTTTCTAAATGCTTTAAATGGGTAATTCATTTGACCCTTACAGCACCCCTCCAGTAGTGACAACTGCCACCATTTTGCAGATGAGAAAACTGAGGGGGCTACAATAACTTGCCCACAGTTCCACAGACCCAGGATTCAAAGCCAGGCAGTGCTGTGCAACCCAAGAGAAGAGGGTCTTAGCCCCTCGGCCATGGAGGCTTTAGTCTCTGTGCCTCTGTCACAGGACTTAGGATTTCTCACTGGTATTAAACTGCATTTTGGAGGCATCCTCTTCCTTGCTGAACTGTAAGATTTTTATTGAAATATAATTTATGTACAACAAAACACACAGATTTTTAAGCCACTGTCCTTAAGTTATGAAACTTTTATCACTTTGGAAAGTTTCCTCAAGCCCCTTTCTAATTAAGACCTCACTGGCCCATTCCACCCCAGGCAACTACTCTGCTGAGTTCCATGCTCAATGTATTAGTCTGTTTTCATATTGCTGTAAAGAACCGCCTGAAACTGGGTAATTTATAAAGTAAAGAGGTTTAATTGACTCACAGTTTAGCATGGCTGTGAGGCCTCAGGAGATTTACAATCATGGTGGAAAATGAAGGGGAAGCAAGGCACCTTCTTCACAAGGTGGCAGGAAGGAGGACTGCAAGCAGGGGAAATGCCAAGCCCTTATAAAACCATCAGATCTCGCGAGACTTATTCATTACTACAAGAACAGCATGGGGGAAACTGCCACCATGATTCGATTACCCCCACCTGGTCCCACCCTTGACTCATGTGGGATATGAGGATTACAATTCAAGATGAGATTTGGGTGAGGACACAGAGGCAAACCATATCACTCATAGTTGTTTTTTTTTTTTTCTGATCTAGAACATCATATTAATGGAAGTATACAGTATGTATTATTTTGTGTCTGGCTTCTTTTGTCCAGCATGCATTTTTGAGATTCATCCACTTGATTCCTTTTTATTGCAGAATAACTCTCCATCTTTAAGCTCCTGACAGACAAGACTTGCCTAATTTTGTAACCACCACTGTACTTAGAACCAGGATGATATTAAACATACTTATCAACAGAGATGACGTGAGCACACATCAGAACAGATATTGGTCTGGGTGCTGCAGCAGGATCCTGTGCCAGAAATTAACCTTTAGTCATTGGATTGTGAGAAAATGGGGACCTGATGGAGGCGCCATAGGAACAGGGATGGCCAGGGCTACTGAGGGTGGTGATGGGACTCTTGGAGGCTTGGGGCAGTGACTGCCGATGAGCCTGGGAAATTTCACTGTTTTAACAGTTGGTACAGTCACGGTAGTGTATGCTGCTGAATATCAGCTCTGCTTAAAAAAGTATATCTATATTTACATAAAAATATATTCATTAGATATTTGTTTATTGAATGGGTGAATAACTACAGATTAAATGTAAATTAAGGATACCTGCTTGATGTCATTTAAAATTAGAAATGATCTGCCTTGCAAGTATTTCTAAATACTTTGGTTGTATTAGTAGTTGCATGATACAGGTTGTTAAATCAATTTTAGAGCCTTTTGCTAGGTAGTAGCATTTGGTTCAAAGTTGATGCCTACTCATGGGATCAAAGACTGTTGAGTGACCAATAAATGCTGCAAAGTTTTAATTGAGTTCCAAAATATGACTGGAAATCATAGAGAAAAGAATCAGGACATTCAGAAGAAGAATGTGTACCTAGGAGAGTACCCGGCACAGAGTGAAGGCTCGAAGCTATTTGTTGAACAAATGATCATGTGACTGACTACTTGTGTTGTATGCATTCTGAAAAGAAAGAGGTCAATAGGAGTTAGAGTATCCAGAGGACACTTCTTGGAGAAAGTGGATTGAAGGCAGGGACATAAGAATGGATGGGCTTTAGATAGAAGTGCAAGAAGAGTAGATGGCATGAACAAAGGAAGGGCATGAGACCTGCGGAGGACGCCTGATGCTTTTGCCTGCCCAGCACCCTTCTCCCCACTTTTGGAGGACTCAAATACACTTTACTACTTTCAGGCTTAGGGGCACTGTCAATCAAGGAACCCTGTCTTCACTGGATAAGAAGCGGATGGGTGATCCCAGCTACACTGGCAAGAAGCTCCATCCCTAGCATGTGGATCTCACATGGAGTTACCCAGAGGATTATAGTCCAATCGATGAATCCTGATGGCAGTGCCCTGAACAGACAGTCCTTTGGTTCCTGCTACCTGGATCTCCAGAGCTGATTCCTGGGTTTCTTGAGTTTTAACCTGTCTACTTTTCCTTTATTTCTGTGAGCTATTCCATAGCTGGTTAATATTTTTATTTTTCTCTTTTTTTTTTCATTTAATATAGCCAGAGTCCATTTCTGCTGCTTGTAATAAACAAACCCTTACTGATTTAGGCAGTTTCCAGCTTCACAGCCCCTACCAGCTTTTCAGGATATGCTGACTGGTCACTAGCTGATACGGAATACTTTTGAACGTGTACTTTAGAGAACAGAATTCACTGCTCTTTCCTTATGAGCAGAACATGTTGTCTCACTACTTGAGTCATAGCCTGAGATGTCTGGAAATTGAATGTTTCTCTTGATGACTCAGCTTCACCTTTTGCTATGCATGACTCCCCAAGAGGTTCTACTTTGAAGGCTTCAATGAAAATTCAGAGATAATACTGTAGACTCTTAACAACAAGGACACAATCTTATTATTATTTTTTTTTAATGTGAAGATTCTTAGTTTTATAGCTGTGGCCAGTGGGTATCTTGTGATTTTCATCTGGTTTCATCTACATGTTTCTGTCCCAACAAAAGTAAATATTTTCCTTTCTTTCTCCAGCTCCCTTTATTGGGTGAAACTATTATTGGGGTGTTGCTCTCCATTCTTCTTTTTTATCCTCTGCTAACTTTTCCACTAGTTTCATCTCTTGCTTCTTACTCGGAACACTTCAAAGTTTTCTTTTGATGAGTGCTAATTGAACTATACTCCTCATTTTTTCTCATGCATCCTGGGGAGAGTAACATTTTTCTCCCCAAGGGAAAATGAAAACATGACAGAAGGCTGAGTAGCTATTATGTAAACAAGAGAGAAATCACAGAACAGATTTGAGTGTCTTTTTACAAAAGGAAAGCGGAAAGGAGATGAGCAATTCAAGTCCAGGGTCTGGCCACGTGGACTACCCTTTTTCAAGGATAGCACGGTATGAGAAAAAAAGGAGGGCCTGTCTCAGAGGAAGTGCATGTGGGATGGCTGTGCAAGTCCTGTTGTTATAGTCTCTGTGGACTCGAGGATGAATGGGAAAAGTCCTAAAGAATTTGTACCTAAGAATTTGTGTAAATTTGAGAGAATTTACTCAAAATTGAAATGAAATTTATCTTGCAAAATAAATAAATAAATGGAATTCTCAACAATTTTATTATGATTTTCTGGTTGATAATAAGTACATTTATCAGGTAGAAAATAAGCTTTAGCTTGGGGAAGGAAAACTTGCCCTTATGACTTCAGTGTAAACACCATATCCGTTAGTGCCTTGACAAGGGTTGACCATGTCCTTCACTCTTATTTCCTCTTCTTGTCATTGATCTAATTCAAGCTCTCATCATTTCCTGGCACAGTTTTCTAGTGGTCTTCTTTTCCTTGTTTCCGCATCCTCTCCGACTTCTCTCTGCTTCCAGAATAAGCAAGACCTAGTCATGTCAATCCCCTGATTAAAAACCTTTGATGATACTCCTTTGTCTGCAGGACCAAATCGACTCCTCACTGTGACAATCAAGACTCCACCGTGCTGGTCCACGTGCCTCTCCAGTCCCATTTCCTGCTACTTGCCTGCCTTCCTCCGGCATACCAGTCTATGTGCTGTTCTGCAAACATGCCAAGCACTGTTAAGGCCTCTTCGACTTCACTTGTCTGTTATTCTCTGTGGTCTCATCAAGTTTTCTCCAGAGAAATCTCTAAAAGACCAACATTCAATGTCAAGAATCTCTCCCAGAAGAATCACATTTTCCTCTGTGCATAATTAGCTTTCTGTTCATACTATGCAAATGCCACATGTATTATATCAGTGGAGTCCAGTAGATGTATAACATGAACTGCAAATATTTAAACATTTTTGGTAGCCACATTAAAAAATGCAAAGGAACCCGTGAAGCTAATTTTAAGAATATACTCAACACAATATATCAAACCTATCATTTCAATGTCTGTATTAGTCAGGGTTCAGCAGAGAAAGAGAACCAAGGGTGTGTGCGTGTGTGTGTGTGTGTGTGTGTGTGTATGTGTGTGTAAAATAGATTTACTGTAAGGGGTTGGCTGACATGATTGTGCATATCAAGTCCCAAGAGATGCAGGGTAAGATGACCCAGGAGAGCCAGTGGTGTTTTTCCAGTCTGAATGCTACCAGGCCGAGACTCAGGAATAACTAATGTATCAGTTCTAGTCTGAAGGCAGGAAACAGCTCATGTTCCAGTTCAAAGGTTGCTATAGACTGAATGATTGTGTCCCTACCCAAACTTGTATGTCGAATTCCTCACCTCCAATGTGATGGTATTAAGGGGTCGGGCCTTTGGTGGGTAACCAGTACCCTCATAAAAGAGACCCTGGATAGCTCTCTAGCCCCTTCCACTATGCTAGAGCATAGCAAGAAGACAGTAATCCATGAAACAGGAATCAGGGCCTCACCAGAAACCAAATCTTTCAGGGCCTTGGACTTGTCAGTCTCCAGAACCTTGAGAATTAAATTTCTGTTGTTTACGAGCTACCCAGTTCATGGCATTCTGCAGCAGCTCAAACGGACTAAGACAAAGGCCATCAGGTAGGAAGAATTCTCTCTTACTTGGTGGAGGTCAGCCTTTTTTGTTCCATTCAGGCCTTCAACCGATTGGATGAGGCCCACTCACATTATGAAGAACAACCTGCTATCCTCAGTCTACCTCTTAAATGTTAATCGCATCTGACATTCTCACAGAAACAGCAAGAATAATGTTTGACCAAATGTCTAGTTACCATATGGTCTAGTCAGTTGACATGTAAATGTAACCATCACAAACATGTAGTCAATGTGAAACTTACTAATGATATATATTGTGTTTTTTTTGAATGAATTATTTGAAATCTAGTATGTGTTACACACTTACAGAACATCTCAGTTCACTGTGGCTACATTGCAAGTGCTCAGTAGTGATGTGTGGCTAGAGGTTACTGTATTAGGCAAATAGCACTACATATAGGTCACTGTATACTGTCTCTCCTGTTCAGCTGTGGATTTCTTGAGGGATATCCCTTATTTATCTTTTGTTGTCTGATACATAGTCCTATGTGGGGAACCTAGCAGCTGAGTAAATGTGTGCTGTGTGGAAGAATTATTTCTAAAAGTCTTGGAAATCTGTGAGTGTTGGGCCTACAAATGAACTACTATATTTCCTTTCTTTGTCAAATTCCCTTGGTGATCTCAGGGAAGGCTATAAAATAATGTTCAACAATTCCCTTAAATCAGTTGCCAAATGGTCCATGGGGTGGTGCCTAATAGAAATGGCCTGAAAGGAAGATTGGTTACACTGTTCAAATTTCATTTGGCTGTCGTAAAATTATTTTAATCATTCGAATACATTATGACTGCTATGGTTGGATTGTAATTGTATATCTTTTGGGTTTTTGGTCATAACATGGACCAGATGAATCCACTATGCATGTGTGATCTAAGCTATTATGGAAGGCATCCCTAAATGTGTTCAGGAAAAGTGGAAGTGGGAGGGAATAAGGGACTGGTTAAATTCAGTTATATTTGGTTGCCATTTTGGAATTTTCTGCAGAATTAGTAACCCATACTGCATAATAGATATACAAAATGATTCTGTGGTACAGGGTAATGAGGGAAACCAGTCTCTGAGAGCCATGGAAACACATATTGGCAAACAGCCTATTTTTTTTTAATACTTTAAGTACTGGGGTACATGTGCAGAACAGGCCGGTTTGTTACTTAGGTATACATGTGCTGTGGTTGTTTGCTGCATCCATCACCCTGTCATCTACATTAGGTATTTCTCCTAATGCTATCCCTCCCCTATCCCCCAACTCCCTGCTATCCCTCCCCTAGCCTCCCACCCCAACAACAGGCCCCAGTATGTGATGTTCTCCCTGTGTCCATGTGTTCTCACTGTTCGACTTCCATTTATCAATGAGAACATGAGATGTTTGGTTTTCTGTTCTTGTGTTAATTTGCTGAGAATGACGGTTTCCAGCTTCATCCATGTCCCTGCATAGGACATGAACTCATCCTTTTAAGACCCTAGTCTTTGATCTTGCGCTGATACAATCTTCAATATCATAGGGACAGTGTCTATGGGGGAATTTGGGATTTTGGGATGAAATCACAGAATACAAAGTACTGTAACATGCATCTAATGTATTATAAACATTGTCTCTTCTTGTCAAAGTCCTTGAAGATGAGTCAAAATATGAATAATTGTTACATGTGAAAGAATTACCCCAAACACATGGCTTTGAATACCTTAACCGAAATAAAGCCCCTAGTTTCTGTTCCTAGAAGATGATATTAAGATGAGATTCTAGTCATGTCTGTTGCCATATTTACCTTTTCAGGTCATTTTGCCTTTCCAGTGTTTACACATGGTTTAATCTATCATAACCATCCACTCACACAAAAATATGTGCTGAACAATCACCATAATCACTTGCAGTATGATTTATATTGGCCATGGAAACTATTTTATCTACTCTTTTGAAACGATTTTACCTATTATTTTGCAACATGGAGATAGGATCATAAATAATTTCTCTCATGCTATATAAGAACCAGTAGCCGTAGTAAAAGGAACATCAGTTAAAAAGGGGTAACAATATTCTTGCCTCTGTCTGTGGAAGAAACTCCTGGTTGCTGACAGAAGGAACAGATGGGGCCTTGGTGGAAAATGCCTAGCGATGTGGGACAGTATTGCCTCAGCACGTGCAAAAATAGAATTACCTTGGTATTTCTCAAAAGACTCAGCACAGCAAAGTCTTTTGTGTGCTGGAGAGAGGAAGAGAGAAACAGGGAATAATAATGTCAATTTCCAGCCCATTTAAAATCTAACCAGTGAGGCGATAATATATTTGACATTTTAAATGTTCAAAGTCAGGCCTCACATGGTTCATGCCTGTAATCCCAGTGCTTTGGGAGGCCAAAATGGGAGCCTTACTTGAGATCAGCAGTTCAAGACCAGTCTGACCAACAAAGCAAGACCCCATCTCTATAAAAAAATGAAAAAATATATCTGGGAATGGTGATACACATCTATATTTCCAGTTACTCAGGAGGCCAAGGCAAAAGGATTCCTGGATCCCAGGTGTTTGAAGCTGCAGTGTGTTATGACCACACCATTGCACTCCAGCCTGGTTGACAGAGGAAGACCCTGCCTCTAAAAAACAAGATATAACACACGTTCAAAGTTTAATCAAATATGTTTCAGATCCTTTCTCCCTGGACATAGACATTGATAATATGAGTGAAATTTTAGCCTTGTTCAAAGATTGATCAACTTCTAAAGTTGATGGGGTGTGACGTGCTCTAAGGAACTATTCACCTGTTCCACCTGCTAAGAAGGACCTCGTGTTTGCTGGAGAAATGCTACATGTCCCATAGCGTTTGTCTGCTTTGTTTTTGGCCTTCTGCTGGACATCCCAACCCTGTGGGGTTGAGTGGTGGCGGAGAGCAGGGCTCTGGTGTCTGACGGTGGGTACGTGGCTCTACCACCCACTGCTTGCAAGACTCTGGACACATAACACTCCTACTAACTAAACCATGATGGCTTTCCTTTATATCCCTCTTGATCCTTTTTTAGTTGCATATACCAGAATAAAATCAAGGTAAACATCCCCTGTTAAAACATTTTAAGATTTATCAATGGTAAATTTAGTTTTGGCTTCTTTCCAAATAGGTAGCAAGGGGAAAAATCCTACTCCCTCTTGGATGCTATCAACCTTAGACTATTGATCAAATCAGCTGGGAGAATAATTGGTGTGGGTAATTTGGAACAGCATAAAAACCAACATAACTTTTGTTTGGAATCCCTTTTGTACTTGGGTAATTTCCAGTATGTCAGATAGCTCTGAAGTCAGGCTTATCAAATACATGAACAGTTTTTCCTCAAATTTAGGAAATCTAATAACGCTGATCAAAACTTAGCAAATAAAATAAAGGATGGCGACTTTCTCTAACAAGAGAAACATTTAGATTATGATGTGTCGTTGGGTTTCCTCAAATCAAGCATTCTCAAAGGGACCAGGTCCCCACAAGGGAACATTTTGGGTGTCACAGTGATTGAAGTATCACTGACATTTAAAGCGAAGAAGCTGGTGGTGTCTGTCCCAGCACTCAACAATCCTTCACAAATAAATTCTCTCTTAGCCTGCACAATTGTCAAATGCCCAGTGGGACAGTCACATGGGTGTAAAATCTGTTTTTAATGAGCTAAGTCTAGAATCTAATTCTATTGTACATATTGCTTGTATGGTTTGATTGATGATGTCTCCCCCAAAATTTATGTTGAAACTTAACCCCCATTGCAACCATATTAAGAGGTGTGGCCTTTTAAAGGTGATTAAGTCAGGAGGGCTCCTCATCATGAAGGAGATTAACACCTTTAAAAAAAGCTTGAGGTTGAAGGAAATGCTCTCTTGCCCTTATGTCCTTTATGCCAGGTGAAGACAGTTTTCATCCACTCCAGAGGATGTAGTGGTAAGGATGCCATCCTGGAAACAGAGATCAGGCACTTACCAGACAGTAGTCCTGCCAGCACCTTCATCTAGGACTTCCAGCCTCCAGGATCATGAGAGATACATTTCTACTGTTTACACATTACCCAGTCTGTGGTAATTTGCTATAGCAACACAAATGGACTAAGACACATATAAAAATAAAGTGCCCTTTGTAACTCGGGGCATAGTTTTAATAATATACAATAACTTTTCCAGGCATCCAATTTCCTTGAACATTGAGAGACGATTATATTCCTTTGTTTGGCTTAGAAATTTACTAACAGCAGGCTGCTGTTATGAATTCAATTGTGCACTCCCCACCCCCAAATTCATATATTGAAGCTTTAACCTTCAGTACCTCAGAATTCAACTGCATTTGAAGATAAGGTCTTAAAAGAAGTGATTAAGTTTAAATGGGGTCATTAGGATGGGCCCTAATCCAATATGTCTGGCGTCCTTATAAGAAGTGGAACTTAGGACATGGACAAAGGAACATCAGGCACATACACACAGTGAAACGACCATGTGAGGACATGGTGAGAAATAGCTATCTGCAAGCCAAAGAGAGAGGCCTCAGGAGAAACCAAACCTGTTAACACCTTGATCTTAAATTTCCAGCCTCCAGAATTACGAGAAAGTAAATTTCTGTTGTTTAAGCCACTCAGTCTGTGGCATTTTATTACGGCAGCCCCAACGCACTGACGCAATTGCTTTATTTTTGGAAAATCACACGAATGATGTTAAAACTGTTTATAGCATTTGCATCTCCCACGTAACACACAGGTGTCAATCTGCATTTGTAGCTGTTGCATTCATGGTGATTCTGCAGACAGTGCAAACATCTGGCCATGAATAGTATTGGTGTGTCTGAGTACTTGCTCTACGATGCTCATATTATGTTAGTATAAACTGCGTTTCTGTGTATTACTTTTAACGTTAGGTTAATCCATGGATATTTTTTTGGAAATTACATGTATAGGCATGTTATATTACTTGTGAATTTTAGTTCAGAACATAAAAAAATTTAAAATATATATGAAAAACAGCAGCCATTGAGTCTGCAGAGGCTGAGAAACATGGCTTTAGATGGGTATCACCAGAGGTAAGTGTTAGGTAGGTTTTATTCTGCATGCTAAACAGAAATCTCTCTAATATCTAAAGCAGTGGTTTTTAAACATGGATTTATGTTGTTAAGAAACTGATGCCTGGGGGGTAATGGGGGGGGGACAGCGGGGTTGGGGGTGGGGAGCTGGGGAGAGATAACATGTGGGGAAATGCCAGATATAGGTGATGGGGAGGAAGGTAGCAAATCACACTGCCACATGTGTACCTATACAACAATCTTGCATGTCCTTCACATGTACCCCAAAACCTAAAATGCAATGAAAAAAAAAAAAAAGAAACTGACGCCTGGGTTCCATATTGAGAAATTCTACCTTAGTTGGCGCATGACTTGGGCATCAGGATTTGAAAGAGTTCCTCAGGTGGCTCTGATGCATAGGACGGGCTGAAAACCACTCTGGTGGATTTAAAACATGAGTGTAAATTATTTGATACTTCTTCCAGCAAAAGGTGGATCTAATTCCCCTTGAATTAGGATATTAGGTTTGGCTTAATGACTCACTTCTAATCAATAGAATGCAATTGAATTGTCCCTTTGAGAGTTTCAAGGCTAGATTGTGAAAGGCAGGTAATAGAGCATTCACTTCTCCTGTCTTGCTTTGTGTTTCTCTATCTCCGCCTCTTTCCCCATGCCTTTGAAACACTGAGCAACCACATACAAACAACCTATGTGAGGGCTGGGCGCTGTGGCTCATGCTTGTAATCCCAGCACTTTGGGAGGCCGAGGCAGGTGGAGACCGGCTGGACAACATGGTGAAACCCTGTCTCTACTGAAATACAAAAAATTATCCAGGCGTGGCAGTGTGAGCCTGTAGTCCCAGCTACTCAGGAGGCTGAGGCAGGAGAATTGCTTGAACCTGGGAGGCAGAGGGGTTGCAGTGACCTGAGATCATGCTACTGCGCTCCAGTCTGGGTGACACAGCAAGACTCTGTCTCTCTCTCTCACACACACACACACACACACACACACACACACACAACGGATGAATCTACGTGAAAGCCGCCATGTGAAGGGATTGCACAGAGAGACAACTTAGAGGTAGACAGAGATGTCCAAAGACTGCCAGCTCTTCCACCCATCAATGTTTCATTCTCAGGCACCAGAGGTGTGAGTGGACAAAGCTGCAAGATAATCTCTGAACTGCAACTACAGAAAGACCCCCAAATGGGAGCTGACTAGCGGAGCCCAGTCAACCTACAAGCATGAGGGAGAATATGTGGTGGTTACTATAGTAAGCCATTGCTGGGGGAGATTTAGCAATAGAAAACTTAAATAAGCTCTGCTGTAAAGTAAGACACATTGATATTTGCAAAGTCCTTTGATGAAATTAAAGAGTTGCTCTGTGCCTTCACCCTCTTCTCTGGAACCCATGAGAACGGGAGTCACCCTCTTTGCACTCTGTCAGGACACATGAGCTTGCTGGACTCCTGCATTCCCTTGAATGTCTTCATCAGGCCTCACTTATTTATAACCTGCTAATGGGAGAAGAGACATTGTCAGTCCTGTAGAGAAGAACTCTGACTGTATTAGTCCGTTTTCATACTGCTATGGAGAAATGCTCGAGACTGGGTAATTTATAAAGAAAAACAGGTTTAATGGACTCACAGTTACACATGGCTGGGGAGGCCTCACAATCATGGCAGAAGGTGAAGGAGGAGCAAAGGCACATCTTACATGGCAGTGGGCAAGAGAGCATGTGCAGGGGAACAGCCCTTTATAAAACCATTAGATCTTGTGAGATTTACTCACTATCACAAGAACAGCAGGGGAAAAGCCTCCCCCATGACTCAATTACCTCCCACTGAGTCCCTCCCATGACATGTGGGGATTATGGGAGCTACATTTCAAGATGAGATTTGGGTGGGGACACAGCCAAACCACATCACTGACCAAACCTAGGGTAGTGGACTGTACTGTAAGAGTACATTGGTTAAAGGACACTGAGGTAGATAAACCCATATTTGTTTTGCTTCTTGATTAGTTCATATCTTACTCTCTGCACTTCCAAGTGTTCCTTTATGATTTTTCCCTTTTCCCACAGATTTCTGGCACATCTGAATGAGTTCCCGTTAGTCCAAGTGTGGGCAGATAAGGACTGGAATTTCATTTCCTCCAGTGATCTCACTGCAAGCTGCCCGGCTTTAACACAGCAAAGGGTAACAGACAGGCCATCTCTCTCCAGTAAAGCCAGAGTGACCAGGCAGTGCAGTCCTAGTCCACAAGCAGGCCCTGAGAGTTCAAGTTCTAGTTCACAAGATGTAGGTGATGGGGAGGAAGGCAGCAAATCGCACTGCCATGTGTGTACCTATGCAACAACCTTGCATGTCTTTCACATGTACCCCCCAAACCTAAAGTGCAATTAAAAAAAAAAAGGAACTGATGCCTCAGTCCTAGTTTGCAGGAGGTCCTGAGTCCTGTGAGAAGAACCTGGCCAATGCACCAAATGTCATAAAAGCTTTATGTGACTTTCTCTTGAAGGGCCAACCTAGAAGACAGAATGCACAAATAATGTAATAGCAGATGCACCTTGTCTTTTTTGAGAGCACTTTCCTATGCCAACTTCCATTTATTTCCTTTCCAAATGGTGGCCCTGTGAAATGATCTGTTCCTCACCAAGAGCTTGTTTCAGGCCGAGGTAAGATTGGGTGGTCATGGCAATTTGGGATTTGTGGTCTTCTAAAAAACTGATCAGTCCTTCTGATAAAATATTTGGGAGTCTAGGATTTAGGTTTCCTTATCCTGTCTCTGGGGTGTTTGGGAAGGCCCTAACATTAAAAGCTGGCCAGTGTTTTTCCTCGAAGAACATCTCCTGAGGAACCTACCTATGGAAAAGAACCTGGGTTATTCAGTCTAAGAGACTGCTGGTACCCATCTTCTGAGGAGGCATTTTTCGAGGGTAGTGGAGACAGGGTGCACTATTTATAAGGAACTGAAGTGGTTTTCTCCAGGCTGAGGTTATCTGGAAAATAAAAACTGTGTATAGGTGAAGGAAAGTAATGCTACATGGATTTTGCAAGCTGCAGAGAGGTAGGAATATTTTCACGGGGCTTTCTGAAAGGAAAGGAATAGGTCTGCCAATAACCTTTGCCTGAGACTCTCGGTTACTGAAGTCTCAGTTTAGGCAGCAGATGTGGCTGCTATCAGTGGCCTCATTTTTCTCAGTGCCCTCACTGAGAAAATGTATTTGGTGAATTAGCACTTACCCCAGGAGCTGAGAGGGAGAGCTGGGTGTTGAATTTCCTGCTAATGCGTATATGTGCCCGCTAGGCCATAATTTATTCCTTTTTTGGAGATAGGGTCTCATTCTGTCACCCAAACTAGAGTGCAGTGGTGTAAAGATGGCTCACTGCAGCCTTCATCTCCTGAGCTCAAGCGATCCTCCCACTTCAGCCTCCCGAGTAGCTAGGACTACAGGCACAAACCATCACACCTGGATAATTTTTTTAAAACCCTTTTGTAGAGATGAGGCCTTGATTTTTTTCCCAGGCTGGTCTCAAACTCCTAGGATCAAGCCGTCCTCCCATTTCAGCCTCCCAATATGTTGGGATCACAAGCACGGGCCACTGCACCCTGCCTAGGCCATAATTCACATCCCTCACAGAGAATGAGGCCACTACTATGAATACCGTTATGTTTGAATAAATGTACACATTGACTTTGAATCAGTTTTTTCACTTACATCTCACAACAATTTATTGATGTTGCTGGAGAAGGTATTATGTGCGTGCGGTTCCCATTTTACAGATCAGAAAACTAATCAAGGTCACCCAGGGAGAAAACAGTTGTCTACCAGTAATAGTGGTTGACACTGATTGAGCTCTTCCTATGTGGCAAGCACTGCAGCAAGCATTTTAATTATATATTAATTCATTTAACCCTCCCTACACTGCTACAGGCATTATTTTTTCCCTTGATTTTCAGAGGAGGAAATGAAGCAGCACGAGGCAAGTGACACACTGGATGGTCCCATTTGAAGCCCTGGTACCTGAAATAAGAGGACTCTCTTTATTTTGAGGGGCAGACTCTGCTCATTGCCTTTGAGAATCCTGCATTCGCAGCTGTTATTTACATTTAAATGTTGCCTCTGTGTGATGTCAGGGACAGGTTGCCCTAGGCTACTCAGGGGTAACTAGGGTGACATGGTGACAATTTACAGCTGATTGCGTTATTTCTCATACACTTTGTAACAAGAGTTTGGATGAGGAAGGAATGCATCAGGCAAAAAGCCTGGGAATCATCCCCTCCAGTTTCCAGTTTTCATGCTACTCAAAGAGCCTGATCATTTCACAGCAGAGGATCTTGATTCCATTTAGTCCCAATCCCTTTTGCCAGACAGCAAGCTGGAAACAGCATGACAAAGAAGGTTAGAATAAGCATTTTCAGAATTTCTAGACAGAACAGTGGGAGCTTCAGGAGGTGCTCCCTGGGATAAAATGAGTTTTGGAAAGAGGGGACATTTGTTCTGGGGTTCATCCCACTGACCTGCTGGGATATCCGTGAGGCATAGGCTTCAAACAAGGTCTCTGAGTCAAAACATCAGGGTTCAAATGACAGCAAGTTAATTAACCTCTGTTCATGCCAGCCTCAGTTTTGTAATCAGCAAACTAGGGATAATAATATCATCTCCTATAGAATTTGGAGAGGTTTAAATGAGTTAATGCTTGCAAAGCCTGAATGCCTGGCACATGGAACACTACTTTGTGGTATTCAATAGGGTTTCCCGGCTTAGCACTATTGACACCTGGACCTGGATAATCCCCTGTTGTGGGAGCTATCCTGAGCATTGCAGTATGTTAGGCAGCATCCTTAGACTCCACCCATTAGATCATAATAGGATCCTACCACCCGGTGTGACAACCAAGCATGTGTCCAGGGTGGCTCATACTTGTAATTCCAGAACTTTGGGAGGCTGAGGTGGGCAGATCACCTGAGACCAGGAGTTCAAGACCAGACTGACCAACATGGTGAACCCCCATCTCTACTAAAAGTACAAAAATTAGCCAGGCAAGGTGGCAGGCATCTGTAATCCCAGCTACTCAGAAAGCTGAAGCAGGAGAATCACTTGAACCCAGGAGGCAGAGGTTGCGGTGAGCCGAGATTGTGCCACTGTACTCCAGCCTGGGAGACAAGAGTGAAACTCCGTCTCAAAAAACAAACAAACAAACAAACAAACAAACATCTCCAGACATGGCCAAATGTCCAATTTGGGCAAGGTTGCTACTGACTGAGAATCACAGATTTATATAAAATGATATAAATGTATATGTAAAATCATATAAAGGCATTATAAAATTATATATGTATATAATTTATAGTTACATAAATTACATAAATGTGTTAGGGTTGCCATAACAGTTTCACAGACTAGGTGCCTTAAACAACAGAATGTATTTTCTCACAGTTTTGAAGGCCAGAGTTTGAGATCAAGGTGTTGACAGGATTGGTTTCTTCTGAGGTTGAGGGAGAATCTCTTTCGTGCCTCTCCCTAGCTTCTGGTAGTTTGCTAGTAATCTTTGGTGATTCTTGGCTTGTAGATGCAGCACCCTGTCTTTGCCTTCATGTGGAGTGGCGCAATCTTGGCTCACTGCAACCTCCGGCTCACTGCAACCTCCGCCTCCCAGGTTCAAGCAATTCTCCTGTCTCAGCCTCCCGAGTAGCTGGGATCATAGGCATGTGCCACCACACCTGGCTAATTTTTTTGTATTTTTAGTAGAGATGGGGTTTTACCATGTTGGACAGGATGGTTTTGAGCTCCTGACCTCGTGATCCACCACCCTTGGCCTCCCAAAGTGTTGGGATTACAGGCGTGAGCCACCACACCCGGCCGCATTTTTCTGTATGTGTGTCTCTGTGTCCAGATTTCCCCTTTTTATAAGGATACATCATATTGGACCTGGGCACATCTTAACTACCTCATCTTAACTAATGGCATCTGCAAGGACCCTAACTCCAAACCAGGCCACACCCTGAGCTACTGGGGTCAGGACTTCAGCAAGCAAATTTTTGAGAGACACAATTCAACTCATAGCATGTATAAATTTATATAAATGTGGGGACTGAAAACTCACAAGCCCACAGTAGCTGTTAAAATAGAAACAAGACATGAAAAAATTACAGCAGGTAGATAATATAAAAACAATATATTGGGAGAGGGCTGGGTTGACCTGGAAACTTGGGACTAGGCAATTGCTGTCAGGAGGGATTGTAGCTTCATTGATGGCAGACCTAATTTTTCAAGAGAAGCTTCCTAATCCAGGCTTTCAGGGGAAATTTCTCAAATTAAAAATGCCAAAGAGCTCAACCATTTTTCACTCGAATTAATTTGAAAACAACTCATAGGCTCCCGTAAGCATCTACGAGTAGCATCTGGCCTATGGACAGACAGTATGCAAACACAAGAGTCATTAAATTCATGAAGAACAGAGTTTAGAAACATTAATTTTTACCACTGAGGGAGAATGGGATTAATTAAATCCCCAAGCTTTGAGTGACCATGTAATGCAGTGTTCAAAGTGGAACACTATTGATAATGAAAGGAAATGCTATTAGCAATTACATGCAGACTAGAATCATCCCATGCAACTGGGATATATAATCACACTACCTAAATTGCACCTTAATAGAGATAAACTTATTTTAGCCTGGATGATTTCAGTGGCTGAGGAGGGGCAATGTGGTGGTATGGAGTGGTGTCAGGGGCTGTGGGGCAGCCATTCCATACCACCAGGCTCTACCAGTTACTAGAGATGGGGTATCACTGTGTTGCCCATGCTGGTCTTGAACTCTTGACCTCAAGTGATCTACCCACCTTGGCCTCCCAAAGAACTGGAATTACATATGTTAGCCATTACACTTGGCCTTGTTCTTTTCAAGTAGGGCCTCTTCATTGGTGTTGGTCCCAAAGTCAAGTCTTTGTTCATGCCAATCTCATTGCCAGCTGCTTCCCTTTTCTGCTCCTCTGCAGACCCACATCCCACTGATCACAGGAGTCCTTCCCTAACCCATAGCATCTCTGGATAATTGTCTGTCTTGCCTGCGGCACCGATAATCAGTGTCAACACTTTCAATAGGGACCCGTGCACCAGCTTCCATCTTACATTCTCTCTTGAGTGTGGTTCCTTTTTCTCTAGCTGAGCTGTAACCACTCTCGATAACTCCCTCATGGATGATAGTAACAGTAGAAGTTTATGCTTCTCTAGCACTTTACTATTTACAGGGATACCTTACTGTTTAAAAAGCATCAGGAGTGAGAAGAAAGAAGAGGGTAAAATGGATGGTAGAGAAGAGATTCATTTTGTCAGTCCGGCCTCAAGGGAGATGAAGCCAAGGTAGGGCCCTTAGAAGCTTGGAGCTGTCCCCTGGGTTCCTGGGAAAAAGCTGGCATGTGATTGATAGGGGAGGCAGGTCAGCGTGGTATGAAGGGATTTGCTTTGCTATAGTAGGGAGTTTTCCCAGAAACCTCTACCGACTGATTCAGTGCATCTGGAAAGGAGCCAGAGAACCCCTTGGCAGGCATGGACACTTCTTTCTCTGGTTCAGGATTTTGCCAGAAGTTTGCCTACCATAACTCCCAGAACATCACAGCCATGCACAGGAGATGGAGAGGTTAGGTGGTTTGGTCCAACATTTGACACTTCAAAGGTGGAAGAGCTGGGTTTTGAACACATCTTTTTGCCATGAATGACTATGCACTTTCACTATGCCAGTGGCATATGTAGAAGAGTCACTGGGGATGGTTGGTTAAAATGCAGATTGATGCTCCATCCAGGAATCCACATTTTTACTAAATACCCCTAGTAATTCCAAAATAGGCGGCCCATGCATCACACTCACATTGAAAAGCCTCTTTCTAGTCCAAGCTGCCTCTCAGACAAGGCTGTTTATAGCTCTAAAGTACTTACCAGTTTATAAAGTGCCAGGACAAATATGTTCTCATTTGGCAAATGAGTTATTTTACAAATGCCTCAGCATGTAGATAGATGATCTTTGGGAGCCTTCCCATCTCCAGGAACCGATGCTTCTTTGCTAACAGGACTAGCATGAGAACTTGGGTGGATGGCAGAACATGCAGAGCCTGCTCTCTGTCACCTAGTTTGGAAGGCTTCCACTCCAAGGACTTGCTTGTCATTTTTCCATGAGATTTCTGTACATCGGGGTTCTGAGTGTTTACAGCAGAGGCAGCTGCATTTTTGACCTCAGAACAAGAAGGTAAGTGTGAATGGAAATGCTCCCAATAAAGGCAGGAAACTCACAGACACAGAGATTATGTGAACACATCTAGAGAAGCATTCTGTTGTCTTTCGTATATTGAGCTGGGAATCTGGAGACTTGGTTTCTATTTTGGCCCAGCCACTAACTTGCTAAGTGAATATGAGCACACCACTGTTCCCCAGTTTCCTTCTGGGCAACATAAAGCTAAAAGACTGAACTAGATTGGTGGTTTTCATAAGATGGTCTTTGGAGCTGGAGGGTTTGGAAGAGGAGCCGTAGAGAAGGGGTCAGTGGGTACAGGAACATTGGAACCTGCAACCCTGTTTTATTAAATAATTACAGCAACCCAGAATTTACTTACGTTGTTTATTTGGCTTCTGGGTAAGTTATCTTTAAGAATATGGGCTCCAGTACTAAAAACTAGTTAGAAAGATCATCCAACTAGATAATCTTTAAGTATTCTCTCACTTAAATGTTCCTGTGATTGATCTTTGCAGTTCCATTGCAGCATTACCAGACTTAAAATTTTTAGAAAAATTTATATCTGTGATATATTTCATATCCTTGCTGCAAGGAAAGCTGAGTCTTCAAGCCACTGAAGTTAGTGTCTCTGGAACCCCAAACTTTGACTCCTCTGAATTCAGATGCAAATCAGCACATCAGAAACATTTAATTCATTGACCCTACTTCCCTGCAACTAAGAACCCCAAATTCAGGTGAGCAGGAGGGGGTCAAATTGTAAATACTGGACCTAGTTAGGGCCAATAGGTAATTTAAATAAACACAGCTGAGCAAACAGAAGACTTAAGCAAAGGCTGGATTTACGTAGCCATTTCCTTAGTGTGTTATGTGCCAAATTAATTCAACGGCTTTTTGACTTTTTTCCTTCTAATCTTAACTGCAACCTGCTTGACTAAGTTGATGAAACTGATTGAAAAGTCTAGACATTAAAAAAAACTGGAGAATCTTTTTTGTTAAGGGCATTTTTAGCTATGTTTCATTATTCAGTAGGGCAAAACAGAGAGTTTAAAGAACTTGAAATTTAAAACAGAATTATTTGTGTGTCTTAATATTGTTTATATTCTTTATTGCACTTAAGACACGGTAGAAAGCATTTTGGGACTGTTACGTTTATGCAATCTGGGTGCTATGTCTTGGGAGACTCAGCAAAATCTTCTCAAATAGCTATTGTGGGGATTTTCCTGGGGTTGGTCTGAGTTGGAGCATTGCTCCAGCTTAGGTGAGGGTGCTGATATTATAGCTGTAACCTCTGCTTCCTGGGTTCAAGCGATTCTCCTGCTTCAACCTCCCTAGTAGGTGGGACTGCAGGTGCCCGCCACCATGCCTGGCTAATTTTGTATTTTTAGTAGAGATGGGTTTTCACCATGTTGGCCAGTCTGGTCTCGAACTCCTGACCTCAGGTGATCTGCTCACCTTGGCCTCCCAAAAAGTGCTAGGATTACAGGCATGAGTCTCCACGCCTGGTCACCTTATTGCTTAAAAGCATCAGGAGTGAGAAGAAAGAAGAGGGTAAAATGGATGGTAGAAAAGAGATTCATTTTGTCAGTCCAGCCTCGAGGGAGATGAAGCCAAGGTAGGGACCTTAGAAGCTTGGAGCTGTCCCCTGGGCTTCTGGGAAAAAGCTGACATGTGATTGATAGGGGAGGCAGGTCAGCGTGGTATGAAGGGATTTGCTTTGCTATAGTAGGGAGTTTTCCCAGAAGCTTGAACCAACGAATTCAGTGCATCTGGAAAGGAGCCAGAGAACCCCTTGGCAGGCATGGAAGCTTCTTCCTGTGGTTCAGGATTTTACCAGAAGTTTGCCAACCATCACCTCCTGAACATCACAGTCATGCACGGGAGATTTGTTCCAACATTCCACACTTCAAAGATGGAAGAGCTGGGTTTTGAGCACAACTTGTTCCATTAATGACTATGCACTTTGCACTGTGCCAGTGGCATATGTATAGATTCTCAAGCTATAGCATGAGCACCCTCATGTAAGAAATAGATCTCAACACGCAGAGTATGCAGACAGGGTCTCCATGTAATTTACTAGCTTGGGATCTTTTTTCTTTTCTTTCTTTTTTTTTTTTTTGAGATGGGATTTCACTGTGTTACCCAGGCTGGAGTGCAGTGGTGTGATCTTGGCTCACTGCAACCTCTACCTCCTGGTTTCAAGTGATTCTCCTGCCTCAGCCTCCCAAGTAGTTGGGACTACAGGCACCTGCCACCATGCCTGGCTAATTTTTGTATTTTTAGTAGAGACAGGGTTTCCCCATATTGGTTAGGCTCGTCTCGAACTCCTGACCTTGTGATATACCCGCCTCAGCCTCTCAAAGTGCTGGGATTGCAGGTGTGAACCACCATGCCCAATTAGGATATATTTTTATGTTTTTGAGGTGCTTTTCATTTAATGCATGCATTAGTAATAATGGAAGCTGCTGTAACAGCTGAACCCCCAAACCTCAGTGGTAATACAATAGAAGGCATTGCAGCACTGTTTACAATAGCAAAGACCTGGAACCAACCCAAATGCCCATTGATGATAGACTGGACAGGGAAAATGTGGCACATATACACCATCGAATATTATGCAGCCATCAAAAATGATGAGTTTGTGTCCTTTGCAGGGACATGGATGAACCTGGAAACCATCATTCTCAGCAAACTGACACAAGAACAGAAAATCAAACATTGCGTGTTCTTACTCATAGGCGGGTGTTTAACATTGAGGACACATGGACACAGCGAGGGGAACATCACACACTGGGGTCTGTTGGGGGGAAATAAGGGAGGGACAGCGGGTTGGGGAGTTGGGGAGAGATAGCATGGGGAGAAATGCCAGATATAGGTGAGGGGGAGGAAGGCAGCAAACCACGCTGCCATGTTTGTACCTACGCAACAATCTTGCATGTTCTTTACATGTAACACAAAACCTAAAATGCAATTAAAAAAAAAAAAAGAAGTTGTTGCTCACTCATATTGAGTCAAAGCAGATTTAGGCCTTTTGCCTTCCATGCAGTGATTCAGGTACCCAGCTTTCTTCCACCTTGTAGATAAGGCACACTGGCTTCTTACCTGTTTTAGCCCAATGTGACCCTTGTCACTTTTGTTCATGTTCCATTGATGAAAACTAGTCATATGACCTTACCAATAGAAAAGAGATAGAATACAGTCCTGGCCTGGCAGCCATTTTTCAGCAAAAACTCTGTATGATAGAAAGGAAAGCACAAGTCTTTGAGGGGCAATTAGTTACCTTTGCCACAACCAGCAACAATAAACCTTGGCCTGTTAGATAATCATTAACTAAGCATGAAATTTTGACTGCTTAAATTCCAGAGTTTGATGGTATTGTCGATTTTAATCAAAGCAACTGATGAGAAATGCCTAAGAAAATGACACATTTTGAGGCTTGGAGAGGCTTCTTCCTCCTTCATTCATCTAACTTGGTATTATTTAGGGCAAAATCTTGTCTTTAAGAGCACTCTACTAGCAAAGGGTAGCTTCTTTCATGCCAGTCTCAGGGAGTTATTTCCTTTCTTTGTGTTTTAGCTTTCTTTTCTGCAAAATGAAATTGTTGGAGCAGATAGCCTCTAATACCTATGTTCTAGCACTATGCACTTCATTTCTCGTGTTATTGAAATCACCAAAATGAACGAATATCTGTCTTTGGTATGATTAAATGTTGTTCTTCAGGAAGAGCACACACAAACGTGTTCCAAAAACTAGCCAGAGGAAATGGGGAGCTAAATGTTTGCTTTTCGCAATGGGTGTTGGCCATGTTTCCATTTACTTTAATGTGGAACGTGTATTATTTAACCACAACTTCAATGTTAAGAGCAAACACATAGAAGCAGATAGTTAAATGGCATGTATTTTGGAGTTTTAATTCCAAACCACCTGTACATGCAATTTCCAAATAAGAATAAGCTGAAGTTTCAACAAATATGAACTTTAAGAATTATTATTTGAACTTTAGTCTCAGAAGAAATTTTTAAATAATGAATTTTGTGTCCAACTACTTCATGCCATTGCTGGTTTTTGAAAAAGACAACGATTTGTCAAGTTACCAAAGTGGTGAGTTTTCCCACTGAATCACTGCCCATAATGGGATTTGATCCTGAACCTTTGGGGCAATGCAGCTAATCACTCATCCTGCCACTGAGAAGGTGGCTTTTCCTCAAAAAATTCCCCCCCGCTTGCTGCATCACTGTTCACAGGACTTTGGGGTGGTAAATGCAGGGCGGCATTAATGTTTTAGTGCAGCAGCACCAACTGAAGCGAGTTAAAACGGGAGAGAAAACTTGTAATGCACAACTGCTGACAATACATTATTCTCCGCAGTTTTTATGTGGGAAGAGGCTTTGTCTCTTCCATGGACAGATCCCTCACTCAGCTGTGGGCAAAAGGCAGAGTGACAGTGGATGCTTCCTGGGGGACATTTTTCCTGTCTGCTCAACAAACAGCTCCTTTTGT
>NW_016107372.1:8284375-8295089 GCF_001604975.1 Cebus imitator | reverse complement strand
TTGAACAATGAGAACACATGGACACAGGGAGGGGAGCACTACACACTGGGGTCAGTTGGGGGGAAATAGGGGAGGGACGGTGAGGGGTGGGGAGTTGGGGAGAGATAGCAAGGGGAGAGATGCCAGATGGAGGTGATGGGGAGGAAGGCAGCCAAATCACACTGCCACGTGTGTACCTACGCAACAATCTTGCATGTTCTTCACATGTACCCCCAAACCTAAAATGCAATAAAATAAAAAAGAAAAAAATAAAAAAAAGGAAAAGAGGTTTAATTGGCTCATGGTTCTGCAAGCTGCACAAACATGGCACCAGCATCTGTCTGCTTTCTGGGGAGGCTTCAGGAAGCTTTATTCATGGCAGAAGGTGAAGAGGGAGCAGGTGCATCATACAGAGAAAGCAGGAGGTAGGGGGAGGTGCCACACATTTACACAACCAATCCTCAAGAGAATTCACTCCCTATCAAGAGGACTGCACCAAGACATGAGGAATCCACTCCCACGGCCCAATCATCTCCCATTGGGCCCTTCCTCCAACATGAAAGTTACATTTCAACATGGGATTTGGAGGGGACATATGTATAAACCATATCACCACCCATCCATTCATCCATCCCTCCATCCATCTGTCCAACTTATCTACTTACTGATTCCTGTCTTCTCTCTCTATACATTTGTAAAACATGTATCATATATAAGTTGTATGCAAGCTGTACAAACATGGCACCAGCATCTGTCTGGTTTCTGGGGAGGTAGAAAGAGAGAGGAGAGATGGAGAGGGCTGAAAATGGTAGTGGGAGAGGTGCTCCAATTCTTTTGGAGTAACTTTCACTTAGATGTTTGGTGATGAAATATTTCAGGCATACAAAAAAGTAAATCTTTATATATGTTCAGATGAATCTGTGAAGTTACCACCAGCTTGATTAGACGATTGCTGCTCCTTTGTAAGGTTATATACTTTTATGTCTGTATCCATCAGCAACGGACAGTATAAATTTATTTATTTATTTATTTAGGAGGCAGAGTCTTACTGTATCACCCAGGCCGGAATGTAGTGACTTGATCCTGGCTCACTGCAACATCCACCTCCTGGGTTCAAGTGATTTTCCTGCCTTAGCCTCCTGAGTAGCTGGGATAACAGGTGCACGCTACCATGCCCAACTAATTTTTGGTATTCTTAGTAGAGATTGGGGGGTGGGTCTCACCATGTTGCTCAGCCTGGTCTTGAACTCCTGACCTCAGGCAATCCTCCCACCTTGGACTCCCAAAGTGCTGGGATTACAGATGTGAGCCACCATGCCTGGCTTGACAGTATAAGCTTTAGGTAAATGATATAATACTCTATGTCTTTTCCTGCTATTTCCTTCCAGTGTCTAATATGTTTTGAAAGCCTGTGTTGACATATGTCTAGTGTATCCATCTTAACTTCTGTGTAATATTCCATGTGTTTTCTTTTTCCTGGTGGAGGGGGGCTTCTTCCTTCAGCCTTGCTGCCTCCTGCCCTTGTTTTCCTGTCAGATTTCTCTTCCTACATCCCGCCCAATAAGAAGCTGCATCAGTGAAAGAGGATGGGAAAAGCCACCTTGGTTTATGGGTGACCCATGAGAGCATGCTGTGTTCTGGTTACCATGATGGAGATGCAGCATTTTTGGTGTGACTTAAAAAGCACCTGACCCACCTTTGAGGCATAAAAACATTTTACTAAGTAACAGCTGCCCCTGCTCCTGGAGTAGGGTCTGGAATATGTATTGTGCATATTTTATGGCAGGAAAAGGCCCTGCTTAAGACGACTTTCCAGAATTCCCCTCTATGCTAGGACAAACCCTTATCAACGTTATCAGGGTACTTTATTTCTCCAATCTGCCTCTCCTCTTTGAGGAAATGATGTAGATAAAAGTCCTTCACCTGTCCTGTCGTTTATCCTCTCTTTGAAAAACATTACATTTGATATGTATTAAAATATATAATGTATATATATGTATGTTATAAATCAAAATAACGTATTGACCTTCACAAAGCCATCTGTTCACCTGAGAACTGGAGCATCCCAACCCCAGGGCTCCACTGTGTGACCTCCTGGAGGTGAAGACATCCTTTAAGGCATTTCTTGGCTCTAGTCTTGTGCATCTGTTCTGTGGGGGGAAGATGCGAAGGATCAGGCAGCAGGTAAAGGAGGCGCCATTCTGTTTTTGCCTGAAATCATAGCTGCGGAAGGCTAGGTATGAACCTGTTTAGTGACACTGAAAATATGGATCTGTGAAGATACATGTAGGTAATTGCTTAATTAATTTCCTCTCTTTGGGCCTCCGTTTTCTTGCTTGTACATGGAAAGGGCTGGACTAAATAATCTCTGAGTTCCCTTCTGTCTGTTGAGTAAAACATATGTTTCTTTCCGTTGGGTCTCTGTATCTCCATTGTTAGCACCACTACGGTAGCACCAGTCTGCAGAAAATGACACTCAACTGCATCATGTGACTGCTCTGTCCAGTTATAGAACGTCCTTCCTTGGGTCCTGATAAGATTTGGCTCTGTGTCCCCACCCAAATCTTGAATTGTAGCTCCCATAATTTCCACATGTCATAGGAAGTACCCAGTGAGAAGTAATTGCATCATGGGGGCAGGGCTTTCCCATGCTGTTCTCGTGATAGTGAATAAGTCTCATGAGATCTGATGGTTTTATAAAGGGGAGTTTTCCTGCACATGCTTTTTCTCTTGCTTGCTATCATGTAGGATGTGACTTTGCTTCTTCTTTGCCTACTGCTATGATTGGAGGCCTCCCCAGCCATGTGGAACTGTGAGTCAATTAAAACTCCTTCCTTTATAAATTACCCAATTTCAGGTATGTCTTTATTGGCAGCATGAGAAAAGACTAATACAGGTGCCATTCACGGGGGTGAAAGAATGCTACTGCTTTCCCTGAGTATTCCAGGGCTTTGTGTCTCTCTTTGCTGAGAGTGACTAATGGGATCAGGGAGCTAAATCCTATCCAAACCTCAAACCAGTCCTAGGCATTTGTTGTCTCTGAACTCACTTTTTCCTTTTTAAAAAAATTTCCTTTTCCCTAGTGTCTAGTTACTGAATGAAGATTATGGTCTCTTTTAGGCTATTAGAATTTTTAAGAAGAGGAAAAAAGAGATTTGGAGGAGGGTGAAGCAGAGGATGGATCCTGATTTCAACTATTTGTGGGCCAATCAGGTTGAGGACAAAGGAAAATATCCTAAGACAGCCATGCAGGGGAGAGCAATGACTCACCAAAAGAGGTTCCACGGATGCAGCTTTGGCTGATACAATGACTTTCTGACAATTCTAGCCATCTTGTGAGGAAGTTCTTTGCCCAGGAAGATGTTTGAATATTGAGTAATTGATTAGATCAATAAATATTTAATATAAATATAGTCAGGCCCTGGCTAGGTTCCATGGGGGAGGCAAACATGAACAAAATGCTGCCAGCTATCCCAACACAATTTGTTGGATAGAAGGTCCTTTCCCTAGTGCTAATTTCTGTCAAGTTTATCAGAGATCAGACGGCTGTAGGTGTATGGCCTTATTTCTGGGTTCTTGGTTCTATTCCTTTGGTCTATGTATCTGTGAACAAGTTCTTGAGGTACAAGTGGCAATTACCCTTCCCACTAGATGATCTGTGAGGTGCCAGCAAGGTCCATAGGCTGAGCTGTGGTCCACCTCAAGCAAAGGCAGCCTGCCCCTGAGCTGTGATGGTGCCATCCTCCAGCAGCTTGAGTTGGCACTCACATGGCATGTCACTCTACCCTGTTTGTTACAGAGTGCTTTTTATTTTGTCTGCCCAGAAACTTTTCTGAGACTTTGGCAATGGCCACAGTGTGGAACAGGAGACCTGGAGCCCAGGCATCAGACCCTAGTTCCCTAGGGTGCCCTCCTGAGTCAACGTTTTCTCCCTAAGTGTGAACACTGCAGGACACATTAGGGGCTTCTAACCTGGTAGACATGTACTACATTCTACTTTGCAAAAGAGTTCGACGCCCATCTTCAGAGCCAAAAATCAACGACTAGCAAAGCACTTCAAAGAGCAGAGGAGGACAACAGGCCAAGGAAAGAGGAGCCATGGTAGTGAGGGGTGACGCAAGGTCCTCCTGGCCCTTGAATTAGGCTTTGCAGGTAGAAAGAAGGTGGAGGTACAGCAGGGGCTGGGGGAGGGCAGGGAAAATGGCAGCTCAGAGGAACATCATCATTTAAGAGCTTTCTGGGCAATGTGGGGTGAGTTACAACAGCTTGCTGCTGGGCCCTTGTATGCAGGGGAACATGCCATTTTGATATCTCACATGGACATCCTTCCAACTTCGCTGTTAACCAGGTTGTGAACTCCAGTGTCTCCTTTGACGTTCTTCCTTTCTTTCCACAGCTTTCAGGGTGCCCCGGGTGAGTTTATGAACATTTCCTTTGAACCCTAAGCCGTACCACCCACTCTAGGATGCACTGAGGAAAGGGATAGTTTGCAAGTCATTTGGAGAACACATTCTTTTTAAAAAATATACAATTTCCACTTTTATTTTGGATTCAGAAGGTAGATGTGCAGGTTTGTTACCTGGGTATATTGCACGATGCTGAGGTTTGAAATACAAGTTGTCCTGTCACCCAAGTGGTGAGCATGTACCCAATAGTATTTTTTTTTTTTTTTTTTTTTTTTTTTTTTTTTTTTTGATACAGAGTCTCACTCCATCACCAGGCACCAGGTTGGAGTGCAGCGATGTGACCTCGGCTCACTGCAACCTCTGCCTCCCAGGTTCAAGCAATTCTCCTGCTTCAGCCTCCCAAGTAGCTGGGACTACAGGTGCACACCACCATACCCAGCTATTTTTTTTGTATTTTTAGCAGAGACGGGGTTTCACCATATTGGCCAGGATGGTCTCAATCTCTTGACCTTGTGATCTGCCCGCCTCAGCCTCCCAAAGTGCTGGGATTACAGGCTTGAGCCACCGCACCCCGCCCAATAGTTTGTTTTAAACTCTTGCTTCCTTCTCTCTTCTTGTAGTCCCCACTGTCTGTCATTGCCATCTTTATGTTCATGAGTACTCAGTGTTTAGCTCCTGCTTATAAGTGAAAATATGTGGTACTTGGTTTTCTGTTCCTGCATTAATTTACTCAGGAAAACAGCCTCCAGTTGCAACCGTGTTGCTGCAAAGGACATGATTTTATTTTATTTTTTTATGTCTGCATAGTATTTAATGGTGTAAGATGTGCCACGTTTTCTTTATCCAATCCACCGTCGAAAGGCACCTGGGTTGATTCCATGTCTTTGCCATTGTGCACAGTGCTGTGGTGAACATATGAGTGCATGTGTATTTTTGGTGGAATGAGTTATTTTCCTTTGGATATATATCCAATAATGGGATCGCTGGGTCGAATAGCAGTTCTAAGTTCTTGGAGAAATTACCAATCCGATTTCCACACTGGCTGAACTATTTTACATTCCTACCAGCTGTACATAAGGGTTCCCTTTTCTCCACAGCCATGTCTGCCTCTGGTGTTTTTTGACTTTTTAATGGTAGCCATTCTGACTGGTGTGAGATGATATCTCATTGCAGTTTTGATTTGCATTTCTCTGATGATTAGTGATGTTGAGCAGTTTTTCCTATGTTTGTTGACTACATATCTCCTTTTGAGAAGTACCTGCTATATCTTTTGCCCACTTTTTAATGTTTTTTTTTCTTTGCTTGTTGAATTGTTTGTTCCTTATAGATTCTGGATATTAGACCTTTGTCAGATGCATAGTTTGTAAATATTTTCTCATATTCTGTAGTTGTCTGTTTACTCTGTTGATAGTCTCTTTTGCTATGCAGAAGCTCTTTAGTTTAGTTAGGTCCCATTTGTAAATTTTTGTTTTTGTTGCAACAGCATTTGACAACTTAGTCATAAATTCTTTCCCAAGGCTAACGTCCAGAATGGACATATCCAGAAATGCCCAGGTTTCCTTCTAGGACTCTTACAGTTTGTGGTTCTACATATGTCTTTAACGTATTTTCAATTAATTTTCATCTATAGTGAAAGGTAGGAGTCCAGTTTCATTCTTTTACATATGGCTAGCCAGCTATCCCAGCACAATTTGCTGAATAGAGGATCCTTTCCTGATTGCTTATTTTTGTTGACTTTGTCAAAGATCAGATGGCTGTAGGTGTGCAGCCTTATTTCTGGGTTCTTGATTCTGTTCCGTTGGTCTGTGTCTGTGAACAAGTTCTTGAGGTGCAAGTGGCAATTACCCTTTCTGCTAGGTCATCAGTGAGTTGCCAGCAAGGTCTGGAAGCATAGGCTGAGCCACGGTCTACCTCAAACAAAGGGCAGCCCCTGAGCCGCAATGATGCCACCCTCCAGCAACTTAGGTTAGCACTCACATGACATGTCACTCTTCCCTGTTTGTCATAGAGAGCTTTTTTTTTTGTCTGCCCAGAAACTTTTCTGAGACTTTGGCAATGGCCACAGTGTGGGACAGGAGACCTGGAGCCCAGGCATCCGGACCCTAGTTATCTAGGGCGCCCTCATGAGTCTACCTTTTCTCCCTAAGCTGGAAACCTGTGGGACCCATTAGTGCTCTCTCAGCTTTGGGGGTGGCTACTTTCCATGCCCTAAAGGGGATACTACCATAGGACACACACTGCCACTTAGGGGGTAGAGTGGAGTGGGTGGTGGGTAGGAAGTGACCCTCAATGCCCTAAAGATGATTTCAGAGAAAGAGAAAGAAAGAGAAGTCCGATGTGCCTGTGGATTCCCACAGTATTGTTAGCCCCCAGCTCTTCCTCTCTGTTCCCATGATGCCACTCCAGTTTTCTTCCCAGGAGCACAGCGTTAGCCTTCTAGCCTTTTCTCTCTTCCATTCCTTGCTGGTCTGGGCCACACTCCGCGAAAACTGAATATCAGCAATGTCCCAAGGGCATTTTGACTAAAACAAATGAGGAGCTCGGAATGTTTGAGTGTGGTGACCTCACCAACCTTGCCTCTGTTGAAAAGAGTGTCTAGCCTCCAGCACCAACATGGCTCTAAGGTAGTCACCACCCTCCAGCTCTTCCTCCAAAGTATTGCCGCATTAGTTGATCTAGATCCCACATGTGAACACGGGGTGCTCTGTTTCCAAGTTCTCCAGAGTATCCCCTTACCCATATTTGTATTGTGTCCACATTATTTGGTCCAGGATAAAGGCCTTGCATGCTGTGGGTCACACTCTCCTAGCACTCACTGACATGTACCTAGCTCGTCTCTGAACATACCCTATATCCTCTTCTTCCCCGAGGCTGCCCCAGCCTCCTGGATTACACTCATATCACCCCCACTGCATACCCATTTCAACTCCTAGCAATACCTAGTACTGTATCAGTCAGCGTGTCTGATCCATCCAGGCTGAAGGACTGTTTCCTTCAGAACCTCCTGGACTTGTGGTTTCTACCTCGTTGGTGCTCCCTGGAGTTAATGGCCTTCTATTGGCTTGAGTCCTTTTCTTATTTCCATACTTGGTTTTTACATTCTTGATGCTGGAGACTGCTTCTTATCTTTGGACTCCCCTCTATCAATGAAGAACCCTTCTAGGGGTGCAGTGTCCTTTGCCCAGAGAGAATGCTCAGTATTTTTTTGTTAAATGGAACAGGGCCGATTTATCAAGACAGAGGAATTGCAATGAAGAAAGAGCAATTTATGCAGAGTTGGCTGTGTGGGAGATGGGAGTTTTATTATTACTCAGATCAGTCTCTTTGAACATTTGGGGATGAGAGTTTTTATGGACAATTTGTAGATATAGGGGCTTGGGAAGTGGGGAGTGCTGACTGGTCAGGTTGGAGATGGAATCATAGGGGGCTGAAGTGAGTTTTTCTTGCTGCTTTCTATTCCTGGGTGGGATGGCAGAACTGTTTGAGCCAGATTACCAGTCTGGGTGGCGTCAGCGAGCTGATATATCCAGTGAAGTGTCTGCAAAATATCTCAAGCGCTGATCTTAGGTTTTACAATAGTGATGTGAAATCTCCAAAAGCAATTTGGGGAGATTCAGACTTTTGAAGCCAGAGGCTGCCCGACCACTAAACTGTAATTTTGAATCTTGTAGCTAATTTGTTACTTCTGGAAAGGCAGACTGGTCCCCAGGAAGAAGGGGGTCTTTTAAGGAAAGGGCTGTTCTCGATTTTGTTTCAGAGTGAAACCATGAACTGAATTCCATCCCACAGTTAGTTCAGCCTATCCCCAGGAATGAACAAGGACAGCTTAAAGGTGAGAAGCAAGATAGTCGGTTAGGTCTGATTTCTTTCACTGTCATAATGTCCTCAGTTATAATTTTGCAAAGGTGGTTTCAATATAGCCTTTTGCTTTTCCTTCTCTGTCGAGTATAGAGAAAAAAGGGAGGTGTGATGGGAGTTGCTGGTTTTTGGGATCACAATGTTCACAAGCATGGAGCTTAGCATTTATTATTTTTGCCTTTAGGCCCTGACCTCCTTCATGGCTGGCCAGTGGCATATGCAGGTATAAACTTGGGGTCACCTTGCATTTTGCTTTACAGCAGTACAGTCAGGACTACCAGCTATGTGATCCCTGGCAAGTTTCTTAACCTCTTTCTGCTCCCCTTTATTCTTTTGCCAAGTGACCAGGATAATAACCCCTCCCCCGGCCGTGTTTACAGAAATGAAATAATAACAATAATAGCATCAGTAATCAGAATTTATTGAGTAGTTACTATATGCCAGGTGCTGTACTATGTTTTTACATGTATTAAATATTTTAATACTCATGGCAATCTTATGCAGTAAGACAACCCAGGCAGTCTAGCTGCCAGAGTTCAAGCTCTGACCACCATGCTATAGTCTGTTGGGTGCACTCTGAATGAAGAGACCACCTAAACAGGCTTTGTGTGAGCAAAAGAGGCTGTTCATTCACCTGGGTGCGGGTGAGCTGGGTCTGAAAAGAGAGTCAGCGGAGGGTGGTGGGATAGGAGTTGGTTTTATAGGTTTGGGGTAGGCAGTGGAAAGTTACAGAAGTTACAGTTTAGAGTGGTTTTTGCAAGTTGTGGGGGGTGTCACAGAGCGGGGGAAGGTGTCACAAGGTCCAAGATCCAGTGTCACGAGGTCAGTTAATCAGGCATTGCAGGAACTAACTATTCTTCCCCTTCTGTGTTTTTTCTGTTACCTTAGGCTTTCTGGCTCTGGGAGGCCATCTGAAGGTACGCAGGTGGGTCACAGGGTCACCATGATGTAGTCCGTGGTATAGTCAGTTCAAAGAACGTTGCATAGTCTATACCAAATGCCAGGAAGAAATAATGTCAAAGAACATGGCAGAGTAAGGACTTCTGAAAATTACCTTCTTCATAAAGCAACAAGAAAACTGACATAAAATATCAGAATCAACAAGTTTGGAACTTTAAATTAAAGGGTTTTTAGCAATTTGGGGGGGTATTTAAAAAAAAGGCTAAATCTCAGAACAATAAGCATTATGGTGTTTTATGTTGCTATGTTCCTATCTCTTCCTTGAGCTCTGTAGCAGCTTTGAAAATTCACAGCCTTAACCTAAATCCAACTTGCTCTTAAAGTCCTGGCTAATCCATCCCCTGGACATGTAGTTCTCTATAGTGGGGCTTATAACCTGACTTTAATATTTATTTCAATTTCCTTTTGTATTACAGCTAGTCAATTATTTAGCTATTTTCTTATCTCAGTTGAAGGACTTTGAGGCTAGGGACTGCTTCTGATTCTTCCTTCATGGTATATACCATAGTGCTTTGTATATAGAAAGTGCTCAATAAATACCTTTTAATCAATTAAAAAAATTCACAGACTGAAAGTGAAATTACACTGAAATCTAGCTGTCTGGCAGCCACCCATGGGAAAGGAGAGTGGGCCTGGAATTCCTTCAAAACCTCATTCCCACAGAATTATCGTTATTTTACCTTTATGGCAGTTTCCTGGAGGATGGTGTTTATAAGGCTGTCCTTGTTTGCTTGACTCCAGCTTATCAGATGAGAAAAGTATTTTACCCAGAGACACCTGTTATGAACAAGGATAACTGTTGAACTCTGTGAGGCAATGAATAGCTGCTGGGACAAATGATAAACTTATAAGGAAAACAACAAGCAAAGCTTAAAAGAATAAAACTGAGGAATGAGATGGTCACTGGGACTTTAAAGAGCTTTGACATATTCCTGGGAATCCAGAATGGCACACATATTCAGAAAGGTGTGTGCATACTCAGAAAAGACCTCAATAAGACCTATTCTCTCACTCCTGGCTGGCGCTTAGGTTCTGTGCAAGAGGGAAGTGAAGGCTAAGGTAGAGTTGTAAACTGGCTATCTGAGTGTTGAAGGTATGGCTGAACATGTAAATTGAGCTCCATGGTAAAGACCAGGAGATTTATTGGTTCCAGAAGTTTAAGTGAAATAAATCTCTGTCCAGTCATCATCTGATCATTAAATTGAGTAGAGACTTCAGTGACCACACATGAGAAAGAATGTAGACCATACAGAATTAGTTCAGAAAAGTCATTAAACAAACAAACAAAAAAACAACATTTAGCAAGAATAAAAAAATCAAGATTGGAGGTACGGATCCAAGATGGCCGTTTAGGAACAGCTCAGGATCGCAGCTCCCAGTGAAAGCGCAGAGGGCGACTGGAACACCAACTTAAAAAAGGCTCTGAGGCAGGGAGCCAGGCGATCAGGCTCGGCTGGTCCCAACCCCACAAAAGAACAGCAACCAGAAACTCTGGATTGAGAGTTTCACAG
>NW_016107372.1:8276855-8279066 GCF_001604975.1 Cebus imitator | reverse complement strand
CAGGGGAGAGATAGCAGGGGGAGAAATGCCAGATGTAGGTGACGGGGAGGAAGGCAGCAAATCACACTGCCATGTGTGTTCCTATGCAACAATTTTGCATGTTCTTCACATGTACCCCAAAACCTAAAATGCAATAAAATAAATAAATGGGAAAAAAAAAATCAAGATTGAAAAGTAAAAGTAAAACTGTTTCTACTTGCAGATGACATGATTTTATATAGAGAAAAATTTAAAGAATCCACTAAAATATTATTAGCACTAATAACAAGTTCGACATGGTTGCAGTATATAAGAATAATGTACAAAATCAATGAACAATCTAGAAATAAAATTAAGAAAGCAATTGCATTTATTACAGCATCAAAAATAATAAAATGCTTAGGGATTGTGAAAAGAAAACAAAAACTTGGGATCCCAATTCACTATGCCAAAAGAAAAAAAAATAAGCTGAAATCGGAGTCATGCAAGCAGCTGTCTTTCCTTTTGTTCCTAAGCAGACAGCTGCAGATAAAAGTTAAATATCTCCACAGGTAGCTATGCTATATTCACCTTATCTTATAGTGAGTGCAAGACAAATACGTAATTGACTATTTCCCTACCTGCTCTTTGTCTCTTGCATCATGTGAATTCAGTAATGTGATCATACCCTCCTTCTTTCTTATCTAGCTTGCTTTTCCCCTTTAAATACTGAAACCCTCAAAATCATTTTTTAAAGAAAGGCACAGACCTGTCCCCCAGACATATGTGCATTAAGTTGGCAAATAAACCTCTAAATTGATTGAGATCTGTTTCAGATGCTTTTTGGTTTATGGGGTATATTTACCAAATGATGCACAAGGCTTGTGCACTAAAAAATACAAACTGCTGCTGAAGGAAACCAACGAAGATAAAACAAGTGAAAAGTCATTCTGTGTTCATGAATTGGGATACTCGATATTGTTAAGATGGCAACACTCCCAGATTTGATCTACAGACTCAATGCAATTGGTAACAAACTTCCAACCACCCTTTAAAAAAAAATAGCCAAAACAACCTTGAAAAAAGAAACCAAGTTGGATGACTTATGCTTTCTGATTTCAAAGCTTACTGCAAGGTGCAGTATTTAAAACAGTGTGGTACTAAAATAAGGCTAGACATATAAATTGATGAAATAGAATAAGGAGTCCAGAAATAAACTCATATATGTATGGTCAATTGATTTTCCACAAGAGTACCAAGGCCATTCAATAGAGAAAGAATACGCTTCAACAAGTGGTGTGGGACAATTGGATACTCACATTTAGAAAAATAAATTTGGACCTCTACCTCACACCATACACAAAATTTAGCCCAAAATGGATCAATAAACGAAATGGAAGAGCTACAACCTTAGGAGGAAACATAGGTATAAATTTTCATGACCTTAGACTGGGCAACAATTTCTTAGTTATGACACCAAAAGCACAGCAACAAAAGAAAAAAGAGATAAACTGGACTTCATCAAAATTTAAAACTTTTATGCATCGAAGGACACTATCAAGAACATGACAAGATATCAAAATGGGCAAAAATGTTGCAAATCATCCAGGATGATTTGGTATCCAGAATATATAGAGAATTTAGTGTCCAAAATAAATAGGGAACTCTTATAATACAACAACCAAATGGCAAACAACCGAATTGGAAACGAGGCAAAGGACTTGAATAGGTATTTCTTAAAAAAAAATACAGATGGCCAGAGATAAGAGCAAAGACATAGAGTATGCACACTTTCAAATGAGCCCCAGAGAATTTTTTTCTTATTTAAAAAACCCCAGAAGTTCCTTTCCCAGGAGACTTGCATTAAGGGGCCAGGATTTCTGTGGGTGGGGCCTATGCTATGAGTCATGCAGTCAGAGCAGGCTGAGCATGTCGGCTCTCACGCCATGGTGATCCAGTGCTAGGAGGAGGTGGCAGCCCTGTGTCTGCATTGCTGGGGTTTGGTGTGTGATTTGTTGTAAACAAATATTTGGTCCTTTTCAAAGACGTGCCCAGTATCATTCAGCCAAGAAGCTAGGATCTGACAAAGTTCCAACATCAGCCTCTGCTGCGCAATGCTAATTTCTATTTTATTTGACTTATTTCTGGTCCCTTCCCTTCCCTTCCCTTCCCTTCCCTTCCCTTCCCTTCCCTTCCCTTCCCTTCCCTTCCCTTCCCTTCCCTCCCCTCCCCTCCCCTCCCCTCCCCTCCCCT